>NC_081408.1:49748632-50008632 GCF_030272615.1 Cryptomeria japonica | reverse complement strand
CTCCTTTCCAGAAAAGTGGATTGTGGCAGTAATGAAGTTGAGAGTAACCACCATCGTACAATTAATGTGATACGAGAACTCCAATTGATAGATTGTAGGAACTTTATAAGTACACAATCATTCTCAAACAACCATCCTTGATCAAAAATCTCCAAAACATAATTTATTCTTTTTGTGATTTCACATGGGATGCTGATAGAAAAACATGACTCATCACTATCAACAAATACTTCTTTTGGTTTACCCATCTCACCATTATCCGATGCACCAACACTTACATTCTTGCTGACTGGAGATTTATATTCTTGTGATGGAGGTGAAACCTTTGTCTCACATGAAATATTATCTTCAGCTTGATGGTTCATTCCATTCATTTCCACATTTCCAGGCTCATTAAAAGCAGACTCGTTTTGTTCAACACCATCATGAAAAGGAAAAAGGAATGGCCCCAAACAATTTTCTTCAAAAGAATCAGGAAATTCAAAAAAAGGATTATTGCTTACTCTTGAATCTTCACAAAATCCCACTGACAGGACTAGTGCATTAAATGTGTTCCTAAAATCTTCATGCTTCCTATTGAGAGTTTCAAATGATGTTGTATTCATACTTTCTTTTATATTTCTAGATCTACAAGTGAATGCATCTATTCCAACTTCTATGATGTGGCCATTTTCATCTTCAACTCCACACAAGAAGTCTTTTTTCGAAATATCCAGGCACCAACTAGGAATAAAAGTAATATTAGTGATGCCCTTCTAAATGGACAAGGTTAGTCAATGATAAACAACACAAAAGATACAAGAAAATCGTTAGTGTTAGTCAATCAAAAACTAATCTAAAAAGGCATATCAAGAGAGACACTAAAAACCTGAAAGCATATTTAACTATCAAAGCAAACATGATGAGGCATCTCCAAATACCTCCTAACATGCTCTTAGTTTCTTCTCCCTTGTTCCTCTCCTCTCCAAGTTCCAAAATAGTGTAGCTCTCAGCAGCTTTTTGCACTATGGATGCTTATGGAGGATTGAGATTTAGTATTGTGCTTCAAACATGAAATGAAAAGCTAATACTATGCTATTGATGCTAAAATGATTTATTTTAACCAAAATGACAATACATTAGTTGATTATGCTAAATGCTCTCTTAAAATGTCTATAGCTTAAATGCATACAAGTTTTCAAGATCTGGATTATGAAGAAATGGGCTCTATTTATAGGAAAATGGAGCAATGGATGGTTGAGATTGAGCAATCTCAACAAGGGTCAGGATTGAATGATTTCAAATCTATTTGAGGGCTTTCAACCCAATCCCAGGATGACAAGTGTCAATGTGAGATAGGTTGAGAGGAGAGGGAATAAGCATTTAATGCTTGACATGACCTTGAGAGTTTAAAGTCAAGGTTGGTTGAATGAATAAACTCTTTATTCAAAGAATAAAGTTTTTATCCAATGGATAAATTCTTGTGCAAATGTGAAATGGATGAATATGGTCAAAACAATAAATGTTTGGGGAGACAAGTTTGAAATAACCATAAATGGTTATGTAAGAGCCATAAATGGTCATGTAAGAGCCATTAGTGGTCTTGGAAGACTTTGGGGGTTAATTTGTTGAACACACAAAGCATTAAATATTTTTCAAAGACTTTGGAGTCTTTGAGAAGTGACTTCATTTTGCTTAGGAATGTGACAATAATTAGGGGATGGATTAGGCTAATTAGGAAGGGGTTAGAAGAATCTAGAAGGGGATTAGATTTTGCAAGTGGATTTTGGTGGGTGAGGAAAAATAGGATTTTATTAAAATAAAAATTCATTTATTTCAATAAAAGTGTGCAAGTTGCATTTGTAGGAAAATGCAAGTGGGGGGGATAATGATTTAAATAAATGTTTTATTTAATTTATTTAAAAGAGGAATAAGGGGATTTAATTAAATAAATAGATTTTATTCATTTAATTCAATTTGATTTAATGAATTAATTAAAATAAATTGAATAATTTATTTAATTAATAGAAGAATGTTTGGGGATGAATTAATTAAATATTAATTTAATTAACTGATAACTAGTGAATTTTTAATCAAATAAATAGCGAATATTTATTTAATTAAGCAGAACAGATTTGTGTGACTACATTTGCCCCTCTTTGAGAAGGTGCGGTTTATCGCGTCGTTTCAAAGAAAGAAAAATTGGTGTGAAGAAATGCCCCATAAAATGTAAATTTAATGGGTGGTATGCCCCCTCGAGAGATGGGCCGAAAAATTGTGAAAAATCGGGCGATCTCTCGAAAAAGAATGAAAATTGGCGGGGTGGTAAAAGAGAAGAAGTTAGCCGTACGGGTGAAAAATAGAAGAAAACGAGGGAAAAATGGAGAAATGGGGGGCTCGGGAAGTTCACGGGGACCACGGCGGTGAGCGGGAGGAAGTTATGGTGACGACGAAGGGTATAAATGGGGTGAAAAAGGGGGGAAAACAAGATCATTTGTGACCGCGACCGGTGTTGAATGAGAGCTCTGATAGGGACATTTGGAGGAGCGAGCAACAGCGAGGATGCTGATTCCGATTATCGAGCACAGATTCGAGCGAGTCCGACGGTTCCAACGCCCAGATGACTACGGACCAGCGATACACAAATTCAAAATTTTAATTTTTATGCGCTTTTGATATCTGTTTAGCTGAGTCCAAGTCGGGTCGGAGCAAGAGCGCTGGAACTATGGTTTTGGCGCTTGTGCTCCATGAATTAGTGCTACTGTGCCGCAATGGTGCTATTGCCCCATTGTTTGAGCGCTTTTGATGTAATTTAGTGCTATTGTAGGCAAGTTTAGGCGCATTTGTTCAATGAGCGCTATTGAATGATTATTTGAGCGCTATTGACCTGTGTTAGCGCTACTGCGTAGTTTCTTTAACACATTTGTAGTTTTAGTGCTAGCGGATAGCTGATTGAGCGCTTTTGCTAGGTTTGTAGCACTATTGTTAGGAAACTAGCGCTTTTGATAGTAAAATAGCGCTTTTGCTATAAGATAAAGAGATGCCCTAGTTTGGATGAAGAGAATCGTCGGATGCCAATGATGGGTGGATTGGCGAGGTGAAGTGGGAGTTGTTTTGAACCATAGCAGCCTGATTGAGACTTAGGTCATTTGTTAGGATAAATGTCTGTTGAAGCCTAGGTGGCCATGATTGCTTACCTGTTGAGACCCGAAGATACTTGATCAAAGTATCTGATGACAGTCTAGGTTTAAACTTAAGAAAGTTTGAAAACAAAACAACTGATGGTGATTGATGAATGTCCATGTGCAAGAGGAGCTATGCGTGTTGCAGTTACATGAGCGCCATTCCGCAACACAGGAGTTGCGGGACCGATTGACGGAGGTAGAGATCGATTGCATTGTTGCGACAGGATTATATGAGGTGATGCACATGCCTGTGATTCGTATGAATCACGGTTTGATCACAGCACTGGCAAAGCGGTGGCACAACGAGACGTGCACCTTCCATTTGGCACAGGGGGAGATGACAGTGACCCTAGAGGATGTGTGGCGCATCCTACGGATTCCAATTCGAGGGGAGCTGGTCACATATGATAGATCCTGGGGGAATCTTGCAGTTCAGAGGATTTTTGATGAGGACGTGTTTATTGACGATGGCTCCATTGCGTGGGAGGATATAGCAACATTATATGAGCCTCTACCAGCAGTGTTAGCAGGGATCGTGGGAGGACTCCTTTGTCCGGACAAGCGATCACATGGGTTGGCCGTGGGGTGGGGACAGGTGATCGAGATGATGGTTACCAAGGGGACCCGATTTGCATGGGGGTCGTGCGTGCTAGCGCACATGTACCAGGAGCTCCATGAGGTTGTTTATCGGGGGAGGGGTTCCTTAGCAGTGGGCATGACGCTGCTACATATTTGGGCTTGGGAGCACCTACCAGTGACTCGACCGGTGAGTCTGAGATTCCGGGCGATAGACCAGCCGTACATGTTCATGTATAGCGGTATGATGAGTCAGCCCCACCTGGGGAAGTTAGAGTGGTGGCGGCGGGCACTGGATGATCTAGATGCAATTATTTGGCGGCCATACTTGGAGTGTGAGCCATGGGATGATGATGCAGAGGCATTGCCTTATGTTTTTATGACTCGATTCCTCATTGGGAAGACCGCATACCATGTAGAGAGACAGGTGCCCGGGAGAGTGATGAGGCAGTTTGGACAGCAGCAGGGACTGCCCAACGGATTAGGAGAGTATGCTCGGGTGATTAGGGAGAAATATGCATGGGGTCTAGTGCTACCATATGATCAGGCACTGGCAAAGTTTTGGACCTTGCAGGCGAGACCATGGGACATACGACCGAGGGTCATGGATGCAGGTGTTACAGATGAGTACACGCAGTACCGGGCAGCGCACTCGATCCTACGGATATCAGATCCAGCTGAGCTGATCCCAGAGTTTAAGGATGAGAGGGGACGGAGACGGAGGAGAGGAGGAGGTCAAGGACCCAAGGCTGGTGGAGGAGATGGAGGAGGGGGTGGAGGAGTAGGTGGAGGAGGTGGAGGAGGAGGAGGAGGAGGTAGTAGTGGAGGTGGGGGAGGAGGAGGAGGTAGTGGAGGTGGAGGAGGAGGTGGGTTGGAATTGCGGAGTCAGCGAAGAGGGAGAGGTGGACTGCCTCTACAGATATCACAGGGACCATTGATACAGGGAGGAGTTCAGCTGAGTGGGAGGGGGTGGAGAGAGAGATCCCGATGGACAGAGGGGAGGGGACCACTAGAGAGGGTGGTACAGGTGAGGCGACGATGGACACCGGGGAGGGAGCCACTGGAGATTTGCGGGATCACATGATAGCTCATTTGCAGACCCAGATAGAGGATTTAGAGGAGGAGGTAGTAGCTAGGGATGTGCAGCTATTTGCACAAGAGGCAGAGCTGGCAGTGGTGCTGCAGGAGAGGGATAGTGCAATGGAGAGATTGGTCAAGCTGCAGGAGAGAGTCCGGGTTGGAGTAGGGGCATAGGGTCCTATAGGGGAGGTGATGAGGGAGATGCGATGAGCACAGGTAGAGATAGACTACTGGTGAGGTTTGTATGAGCAGGTTGTGCCAGTTAGCCAACGAGCTCTTAGCTATTCTCAGATGCGGCAGGCCAGATCAGAGCGATCGCAAAGGGCGCAGAGCAATGGGGGTGTGATGGGTCCTCTACGGCAGGAGAGATCAGGGGATGCAGGAGGGAGTGGGGGTTCGATGAGGCCTCCACGGAGAGATGGATCAGGTGGTGCAGGCACCAATGGGAGAGCAGGTGGCGATAGTGGTGGTGGTACAGCATCTGGCCAGAGTGGCATTTGAGAGAGCATTTTTTCATATATGTATTGTATCATTGTTTATTTTTGTTGGACTGTATCTTGGATGGCTCTTGGTAGCCGATTTTGTAGACTTCATTGTACTATGATATATGAGATGATATATATAAGAAGATCCTATATTGTGATGATATGCATTTGATGAGATGTTTCTTATATGCATGTTTTTATGATGATGTATGATGTGGGATACTGACATATGAATGTAGGTTTAGATATGTATGATTTGTTTTTATTTTTGATGTAATGCTTTATGTATGTAATGCCATGATGATAATATATGTGTATGATTTATGAACAGGATTGTGGTGTTTCCTATTGCAATGATATAATGATGAGATGGTTTATGCAATGATGTTAAATACAATGGTTGAATGATTGATTTTATGTATGGGTATGCATCTAGATGTGTGTAGATGAATGTAATATGCATAAACAAAATGTAAAGTACAAATGTTTATATGATAATGCCTAAATGAATGCATATGTATAATGGATATATATAATGATATGGACCAATGGTTGAAAAATAAATGGATTTGAAACACTTAAATATGAGTTAAGTACAAATGATAATGTGATGATAATACAACTCCTGGTTTTAATAACTGCACCTTAATGCAATTAAAAAGAGGATAATGAATGTAATGTGAATGAATCTTAAAATGAGCATAATAAGATACTTTAATAAATGGATGAAGGAATGCACTTTTTTACTAAATGAATGGATGCAATAATAAATGATAAAGGATGATGAAATGATGATGGATAATTGACACTAAATGAATGCATATGTATAATGATTTAAAACAATCAAAGACAATTTGATCCTACGAATGAATCTAAGTATTTATGATTGATGCAATGATGCAAATGGTTGATGAAAACTAATGTCAAAATGAACTATATGCAATGTTAAGTTAAAAATGACATGAATGGACTGAATGCAAGATGCAACTAAATGCGATGATGATATAACCATGAGGAATGCAAGGTTTTGGAGACTTTGCATGATGTATTGATGATGTATCAGAGTACTCAGTCGTGATTGGTATCCAAGACCAACTTTATTGTTTCACGTGTGCATGTAAATCCTACATATGAATGAATGGATGGATGATATGCAACAGAATGCAAAATATAAATAGATGAGATGGAAATGACAATCCATAGTGCTCTATTTTCATCATTGAGCTTTAAAATGTTGGAAGAGAATACAAGCATCTTGACATAATGATTCAAGATGACCTGAGTATTCCTTACATGGATTTTATATAGCAAGTTAATACAAACGACTTGATATAAGGGTCAAGTCGACCAGAGTATTGCTTGTGGAACAAACAAGGATTATCTTCGTTCATGCATGACTTGGATCGTCCTCCTTGATCTTAGGCTGATCATATCCTGAGACAAGTGCATACCATACTAAGAAAGAAAACCTTTATCCAATTTGGATGGGGAGGAACCAAAGAATGAGCATTGCACCTGCAAACAAATAGTATATACATAAAGAATAAAGAATAAGGATCCTTGGTAATGGTTCATGCCCATATGGTCGAGGTATACGCTGTAGTCAGCAAGTCGTAGTGATCTATGACTGCATTTGGCATAAGATCACGTAGCTTAGTGAATGTCCCACGTAGACACCATTAGTACATGCCCCAGAACTTCATCGGAAATAATGCGCAAACGATACAAAACAATGCTGAAAGATCCCGATATAGATAAACAAACGACACTCACAAATCAATCAAGTATTTGATAGCTTAAGATAATTTTCTTGTCAAAGAAAACGTCACTTTTGTCTTTGTTTTGGTAAGGAAGGATGCATCCTTGTTTAAAGACAGTTTTCGATTTGTTGGATGTTGATTGTGTGGTTTGATTGATAAATGGGCATCATGTGAGTATTATGTCAATGTTTGTTTTGCATCTGCTCAAATGAATATGTAAAAGGTGTTGCCATGTTTTTGTTTTGATTTTCGATATTTTTTGATGTTTTTGGATTTTGTGAGACATTTTTGAATGTTTTTAGATTTTGATGATTGTTTTCAATGTTTTTGGTATTTTGAAGTGTTTTGGATGTTTTTGGATTTTGTGAGACATTTTCGAATGTTTTTTCCAATGAATCATAAGTAATGTAGAATCCACTTCCATCATCTAGATGTTAAGGGTATTTCCCCCAAGTGTAGACATGACTATGATATAGTGGGATGCAAGACGCATGAAGTACTATCTCTTTATTGCAGATCAAATAACAAGCCATGATTTGGATGGATAAATGTGTGTATGTATGAATGTGATTACAACGGGCCTAAAAGATACTGGAGCCATTGTCATTATGAGTGGTGCCACCGGAGTGGTTGTTCACCGTTTGGATGCATGATTTTTCTTTACTTTTTTGAATGTTTTTGTATTTCTTCAAGACATTTTCTGAATGTTTTTGGTATTTTCTGGTATGTAGGGGAGCCTGATGCTCTGGATAGCTTAGGTATAAAACCTTTTGAGGTGCATGTTGTTGATTGGATCTGCAAGCGGTTCTCCTTCTGATGTAGCCAACTGATATGCTCCAGACCCAAATACAACAGTGACAACATATGGGCCCAACCAGTTTGATTCAAACTTGCCCTGATGTTCTCTGTTTGGTTGATTGCGAGGATTCTCTCGTAGAACAAGATCACCTACCTCAAATGTACGAGATCTGACTCGGTGATTGTAGCTTCTACTCATGCGTTACTGATAGGCTTTGAGGTGATTGTATGCAGCTTGTCGTTTCTCATCAAGTAACTCTAAGTCCTACAGATGGGATACTCTGTACGCTTCATCATCTATTAGATTATGCAAGGAAACTCGTAGTGATGGTATCTCAACCTCAATAGGTAAGATAGCCTCAGCACCATAGACCAATGAATAAGGAGTTGCACCTATAGGGGTTCGAATGCTAGTTCGATATGCCCATAGCGCTAGATTCAGTTGAACGTGCCAATCACGGCCAACATCATTGACTGTTTTCTTGAGGATTCTTAATATGTTTTTATTGGATGCTTCGGCCTGACCATTGCCTTGTGGGTAATAGGGAGTGGAAAAGCAGTGTTGGATATGAAATTTCTCACAGAGTTCGCGGACATCCTGATTTTTGAAAGGAAGACCGTTATCTGTGATGATTGACATGGGCACACCATACCGGCAGATGATGTAGTTGAGAATGAATGAGGTGATCTGCTTGCCGGTGACTTGGGTAAGTGGAACAGCTTTGATCCACTTTGTGAAATATTTGGTGGCGGTAATAATGAATTTATGGTCGTTAGATGAAGATGGATGAATTTTACCCACAAGGTCAAGGCCCCATTGACAAAAAGGCCATGGTGTTGTGATTGGTTGCAGTTCCTATGTTGGTGCATGTATCAGGTCATCGTGAACTTGACATTTCTTGCATTTTCTGACAAAGTAGTAGGAATCTTTTTCCATGGATGGCCAATAATATCCAGCTCGCATGAGTTTCTTGGCTAGTGACGGACCACTTGAGTGAGTCCCGCAAATTCCTTCATGTACTTCTTCCAAGGCCTTTGTTATCTCACCTTGTTCTAGACATCGAAGGAGAGTACCATCAAGACTGCGTCGGTATAGGGTTTCGGCAATAATGGTATATCGAGCAGTTTGGCGAATAAAGGTTTTATGTTGGTTATTCGACTGGTTGGGAGGAAGGGTGTGATCGCGGAGATAGGTGTAGAACTCACCGTACCATGGGGATTCAAAATCGACAAGGTGATATATCATTTCGGATTTGGGGATATCATAAGTGGGAATCCAAAGTTGTTCTACCAAGAACTCGTAGCGTGTTGAATTCTGTGGAAGATCTAGGAGAGATGCGATAGTAGCCATAGCATCAGCAGCTCGATTTTGATCTCTTGGTATCTGGTCAAAAGTGATAGTAGTAAATGATGTCTTTAGAGTGTCCACCATTTGCTTATATGGCATGAGTTTATCATCCTTGGTCTGATACTCATATGTTGCTTGTCGAATGACCAATTGGGAGTCGCCATATACTTGCAGTTCTTGTAATTTCCATTGTACGGCTAGCCTGAGTCCTGTGATCAAGGCCTCATATTCCACTATATTGTTGGTGCATGGAAATGTGAGCCTATAAGACTTCGGGATGCTATCACCTTGAGGTGTGATAAACGGAATGCCTGCACCCGAGCCGTGCCTAGTGTATGAACCATCAAAATATAGTTTCCATGGTTGTGCTGTTGTGATCACGAATACCTCTTCATTTGGAAAATTGGAAATAAGAGGATGATCGCCTATGAGGGGTGCATCGGCCAACTGATCTGCAATGACCTGCCCTTTGATAGCTTTACAGTCCACATACTCGATGTCAAATTCACTTAGAATCATCACCCATTTGGCTAAGCGACCTGTCAATGCTACTTTGCTGAGTAAATACTTGAGTGGATCAATCTTTGCAATGAGTTGTACCTTGTGTGCTAACAGATAGTGCCTCAATTTAGTGGCTACCAGGATTACTACTAGGCAAGCTCGCTCAATAGGTGTGTAATTGAGTTCATAGCCCACCAGTGTGCAAGAGATGTAGTAAACAGCACACTCTTTGCCTTCTGTATTATGTTGTGCCAGTAATACACCCAATGCTATACTTATTGCTGAGATATAGAGTAACAACGGTCTACTTGGATCTGGTGGCATCAACAATGGTGGATTTATGAGATAGTCTTTAAGCATCTGAAATGCTTGCTGGCATCTGGCATCCCATTGAAAGCGGATGTTCTTGTGTAGCAGGTGTTTGAATGGGTGACACTTATCTGCCAACTGTGCAATGAATCTGTAGATGGATTGAAGCCGCCCTTGTAATGTCCTTAGTTGACTGATATTCTTTGGAGGTGGCATGTCCATGATTGCCTTAACCTTTGTTGGATCGACCTCAATACCTTTGCTTGAGACAATGTATCCTAGAAGCTTCCCGGAGGTCACTCCAAAGACACATTTCTTTGGGTTGAGTCGAAC
Source organism: Cryptomeria japonica (assembly GCF_030272615.1). NCBI lineage: Eukaryota > Viridiplantae > Streptophyta > Pinopsida > Cupressales > Cupressaceae > Cryptomeria > Cryptomeria japonica. The sequence continues at coordinate 49,998,278 of NC_081408.1, read as the reverse complement.
ATGGTATTGTTCCAATCTATCAAAGATTTAATCTAAGATGTGGAGATGTCCTTCTCTGGTAAGTGATTTTGCTAGTAAGTCATCCACATAATCTTCCATCATAGTATGCATCATGTCATGGAAAATGGTGGTCATTTCTCTTTGATAGGTCACTCCTGCATTCTTTAAACCAAAAGGCATTACATTCCAGCAATATGTGCCCCATGGACATGTGAAGGTTGTCTTATGTTGGTCTTCTGGTGTGATCTTTATCTGATTGTATCCTGAAAAGCCATCCATGAGTGAAAGCATGGCATGTCCTGCTGTCAGATCCACTATGATGTCGATATTTGGTAGGGGGAAGTCATCCTTGGGACAAGCCTTATTTAGATCTCTGAAGTCAGTACAAATGTGGATGCCCCCTTTTGGTTTGCTGACAGGCACAATGTTGGAGATCCATTCTGCATAATCAATTGGTCTAATGAAACCAACATCTAGGAGTTTCTTGAGTTCTGTTTTGACTAGCACTGCAATCTGAGGATGCATCTTACGAAGCTTCTGTTTGATAGGTTTGGCTCCTTTGGCTACTGTGAGGTGATGCATGACTAAATCAAGATCAAGCCCAGGCATGTCTGCATATGACCATGCAAATTTGATCTGACGCTTCTGGAAGAACTCTATAAATTTAGGCTGTTCCTCCGGAGTGAGAAGAGATGCTAGATGTATGATATGAGGATTTTCAGGAGTCTCCACATTGTATTCTTTGGTTTCCTTGATGAGAATCGTTGATTGTTCCTATTGTGTACTAGCAGGGAGAATGTCAAACCCTTCATCCTCAGGCGCCTCAGAGAGGTTTTCACCATTGGATACGCTCTTTCTTTTTACTTTTGTCATATCAAACAGTGCCACATTGTGGTTTTCACTGGAAGATCCATGTTTTATTGTTATATTTTTGCAGCTGAAAGGTTTGGCATCCGCCCCGAAGTATGCTGCTCTATTAAGTTCAATGGCGAATCCAGCTTTGTGATCCCCGCTTGGTAGATTATCCCTTAATTCCAAAAAGTCAATGATAGCCTCATCATTTTTGAAGAAGTCAAGACATGGGGGATTTGGTTGGTTCCATTCGATGAGTTCAGGGTGGATAATGGGCATTACTTCATTGATTAGGTTAAGTTCATTAGAGGTATCAATGAGGGTTAAGACGTTATGGTGAAGGTCGTTAATGGTACTCTCTCTGTCAAAATCAGACGTAGGATGAGACGTAGGGTCTGTGGAAGATGTTTCTAGTTCAGGAACCCAAGTGGTCTTTATCTGTGCTTCTCCATAAACAGGGATGTCTTTGCGTGGCAGAGGTGGTGTTGTGTCTTCCTAATCTGACGTATTAAGCTGTACCGAATCAAATTCCCATTCATGTGAGTCGGTCTCTGAGTCACTTTCCAGCATCCGATTGTTATACCATACTAGGATGTCCTTTGAATTAAATACTGTAGGTGTGATAGGTTGATGTACCTTTGTAATGATCGGTGCTGCAGGAAGTTTGATGGGGATCAAGGAATCTGGTATAGGGAGTATCGGTAATATTGACTCAGTGGCTTCTGCTGGAACTGCTGGTGCCATAGATGCTGCTGCAGGTTCTGATACAGTTGCTGCTATTAATGGTGCTGTTGATGGGATTATGGGTTTATTTGGTGGAATGAATGACATTGGTGATGGTTGCGTTGGGTTTGTGAGCCTCGATGGGGCAGTTGGGATGGTGCTTGAGGCTACTTTGATAATGAAAGGTGCCCTTTTTGTAGTAGGCTGACATAATGGTTTGCTGCGTTTTCCTTTGAATCTAAGTTTAGGAAAGATTTCTTTCTCAAAGCCTAGGCCTGTATTACCTTTGGGTTTGAATTCTTGCAACAAAGGTTCATGTCGTCCTTGTTTGCAATATCCCAAAGCACTTTGATCATCATACCCCATTCTTTGCATAATGAGGAGACCTTTGCCATATTGATCTATAGGAAGTTTAATTGGCGGGATATCAGTAGTGATGGGATCTTTGTAGATCCATTCCGCTAGGTCCTCATCTTGGGTTTCTTCCTCTTGACTCTTTCCAAGGATGAAAGGCGTCAAAGCACACACTGGCATGATCAGTGGTTGCTAGAGTAACTGTTGTGGTTTTCCATGCATTCTAAGGGAAGTGGGCATCTGTCCCACACAAAAGAGTTGACTCAAGTTGTATTCCCCGAGACCTTCCTCTGCTATTTTCATCTTAAGCTTTTCTTGCTTTGGTATAGGGGTGTTTGAACTGGCAAGAGTGGCAGGATTTATATATGATGTGGAGGAAATGGCTTCTCTACTATTAGGAACAGTAATCTCTGGTTGATGGCTGATATTATGGCAAAACGCAAAGGGATTTGCATCACCCAGGATTGTGATCTCTACACCATTATGTGGGAACTTGATACATTGATGGTAGGTAGATGGAACGGCTTGCATGGCATGTATCCAAGGTCTCCCTAATAATAGATTGTATGGCAGAGGAAGGTCCAGAACCTGACAGATGATGTGCTTTACCATAGGGCCCACTTAGATTGGTAGTACCACAGCTCCTTTGGATGAACGCTCTGCATCATCATAGGCTTTGATTGTGATCTTCTTACGAGGATCCACTGATTCTACCGCATATCCCAATGTTGTGACCAACTGTAGTGTACAAATATTTAGGCCTACTCCATTATCAATCAAGACTCGCTTGATCCTGTGTTGGTTGATGAAGCCTTCAATGTGTAGCGAAGCATTATGAGGTTGCTAGAAGGAAGAGTTGTCACTTTCAGAAAAAGTGAGACAAGGTGATGACTTCAGACTTCCAACCATGGCTTGAAATTGGTCTGTATCCAGATTTGCAGGGACTAACGCTTCTTGAAGTGCTTGATCCAAGATAGTTTTATGAGATGGCGATAGGCGCAAAAGCTCTAAAATGGATATAAGCACAGGCATTTTGTCTAATTGTTTCACAAGATTGTACTGCTTTGGGATGGAGGTGGTGCCTTGTGGAGCTACCTTTATGGTGACCTTGCCACGACATGTAACAACATTGCAATTGGAGTTGGGATTTTTGAAGGTTATAGTTGCAACTTGTTCATTGGCATCATACAGATGATTTATAGTGTAATTATACGCAGCCTGTGTATAATTAGTGGTATCAGTGTCTCGCCTAGAAGTGGAAGGACCCCTTTGATCTTGTGATGGAAGTGGATTTTTGAACATCAGATGATCATTATTTGTTGTTTTTGGGTCATGTCCTTCAATTTCAATTTCTCCTCGATCAATAAGATCTTGAATAAGATCTTTTAATCGGTGACAATTACTTGTCTTGTGTCCTCTTCCTTGATGGAATTCATAGTGTTTGGTATCTCTCCACCATGTCGGTTTGACCTAAGGTTCATAGTTTGATAGTTTAGGTAGAGTGACCAAATTTTGAGAAATGAGTTGTCGCAATACTGTTTCAATGGGTTCCCCTAAGGGAGTGTATGTGTGTTTTTGTTTTTGGTGATGAGGTCTTGGTTCATCGTGAGATGTGATGCGACCTTGATTAGAAGGAACATTTGTGTTATTCTGAGGTGGAGGATTCTGTCCTGCAAACCGAACCACAGGTTGTACACTTTGTATAGTCCTGGCATCCACAACCCCATCGTTGACAATATTCTTGTTTTTGTTCCAGAAGCTTGGTTTATCACTATTGATGCGTGGACGAGGACAATATTTTGGTTCATTAAAGATTTTGATGAGTGCCCATTCACATTTCAAACCCTTGGTGATCATATCGTTAAAGGAGTCTGTGTCTTTGACATCCAGGTGAAATTCCATTTCTTCGTTTAAGTTGGAAATGAATATTTCCACTAGTTCTCATTCAGGTAACTAAAGAGAACGTCTGCTAGACATTTGGCGCCATCATTGCAGGAATACTGAGAATAGCTCCCCTGGTTTTTGTTTGGTGTTGCACAGATCAGCCATGGTGATGTCGCGTTCAATGTTATGAGAGTAATGAGCGAGGAATTTTTGGATAAGTTCCTCAAATGTTCTGATGCCACCTGGTAGTCGGGAAAACCATGATGTGGTTGTTCCTCCCAAGCTTTGGGGAAAAAGGTGCATTAGGTAGGTGTCTTCATATGCCACTTCAAGACAAGCGGAATGAAATTCTCTGACATGATCGCGAGGATCTCCCTTTCCTCTATATTTTTCAAATTTGGGTGTTTCGAACCCACGTGGAAAGGGTGGCACGTAAAGATTCCTATCAAAAGGATAGGGATAGATGTCATTGAGTGAGAATTGGTTAGTCTTGACACCACTATGAAGTTGTTTGGCGAGATTCTCGACTTGTTGCCGCAACATCTCCATTTCATTTGGAGGAGGAGGTGGTGAGTTACCTCGAGGAATGTTATATCTGATGGGATCTCTACCTCTTTCCTCTTCATGGCGACTTTGTCTTTCTGATGCTTGTCTTAATTGGGCAAGATCAAAGTCAGAGGGGAGTTTTGCTCCTTCTTGAGTGAGTCTTAAGAAGTGAGCATCTGCATTGCTCCTGAGTATTTCGTCAAACAATCTGTTAAAGAGAGGGTTATGCTGAGCCCTTTCTATTGTTGCAGGAGTAGGAGTACTTGGGTTCTCCTCATTCGTATTTCCTCCAAGTGCTTCTTGAAATTCGTTGAGATTTTCCTCTTCTTCTTCTTCCATTTCTATTTCTCGTTGCCTCAACTGTGATCGAGTTTGAGCCATTTTGTTTACAAGTTTTTGTTGAAGTTGAGTGAAAATGATGATGAGTTGTTGATGGAATGAAAGGTTGATGGTTGGTGAATTGTGTTGGATGTGGATCTCTAGCACTTTTAAGGTGGATGTAACCAAAATTCCTTCTTTGAATTGCTTGTTTGTTTGATAAGTTTTGATGTGATAAGGTGTAGAGAAATCTGAGATGTGTTACAGATTTAACTACCTAGTAATGAGAGGATTCACTCATGAACTAGTTTTAACCTGCGTAGATGTGTCTCTTAGGATGAGCTTATCCTAGATGTAGAAACAATCTAAAAAGTGATGTGATGTGTTTGATTCAAGCAGTATCTAAAAAGGGATTTTGGGATAAGAACCTCTTAATGTTTTGAGAGTTTGAACGGATTGGATGATGAAGTGATGATGTATGAGTGAGATAATGGAATGTTTTAACTTCAATAAAAGCTTTGTGTTACAAATGGGACAAACTCTACCTCTTCTCTTTCGGGTGTTGGTGGTATTTCTCGAGCTGTGTTGTATGTGATACAGACGTTTGGGAAGAAGTTGGGATTAATCTTACATCCTTGGTTTTTGTGATAACTCAGAGCTCTATATTGCATAAAAGCTCTACGGTTCAATGATTCGAAATCAAATTCGTTTGTTTTGCCTTGAAGGTAGAGACACATGCGATGTAGAAAGACTCTATGTGAGACAAAGATTTGTCTATTTATATAGAAGAATTTCCTCCTTTTGATCAAAGCCTTTGAGCTCAACGGTATACTTTTCAAGTTGATATTCTGATGACGCTTCTTCTTTCGCAAGATGTGAAGAATGGTCATAAAATTTGACTCTTTGTTGTTTGTACTTTGTTTTTGATGTGTTTGGTTGTTTTGAGAAATGTTTGGTTGGATGAATACTTTGTTTTTGGGATTGTGTTTCTGATTTTTCTTTGACAAGAAAACAAAGCAAGCACACAAACACAAGAATGTTGCCTAAAAGGCACAAATGAGTATGGGTCTAGATCAACCCAATCCTTGGACTTGTATATGACCTTTCCTTTAGATGTATTTTAAGGTGTATTTCCAAAGCCTGAAGTCGGCTCAATTTGCACTTGGTCTTTAAAATGAACACACTTCAAACACTTTTTATCCCTAAGTTCAAATGGCCAGTTGTGATAAATTTAGCCCACATCTTGATATTTCTTCGACTTTGGTACTACATACCTTATGAATCCCGTCATGGCAGGTAAGGATGTGATTTACTAAGTCTTGCACGAGCATAACAAATAGATGATCCCTATGATGGGGAAGTCACCACTTTTATCAAGCCACAAGTGACTTTTCAAAAAGCTATGTTTCTATTCAAGGAAATATGTATGGTGAGTATCTTGGGAGCAAAACCATCTATGCTCTTGCACTAAATTATATCTCAAATATCATCAATCAATAGAATGGGTGGGATACTACTTAAAGGTGTTTAGTCATGTTCGATGTTTTTGGACATAAGTTCATTCTGCAGTGACTCACTTAAGAGCCTTGTAACTGGTGGTGGGGCCCATTTGTCCTTTCGGCCAGTTACACTGTAGGAACAACTATACCCAAGGCTACAGCTTTCACTCTCACCTGATTTCTATAGCAGCTCGAAGGATTTACCGCGCGAGGTCGTTCCCAAGAGTATCAATCCCTTGGCAGGACTCTCTTAAAAAGATAAAATTTGAGTGTTACTAACACTTTTCTCTTGCACCTAGGACCACGAGAGCCAAGGGAGAGGATAGTGTGTGTTAGAGGTAGGACCACTCGACTAACCTTTTTACACAAGTGTGCCAAGCACAAAATTCACTTGTTCTTTTTAATCCATCATTGCAATGTGATCTAACTATTTGGAGATGTTGCTCCAACAGTCATGGTGTTCTTTTTAACTTCAAAAGCAATGTGTTTTGTAATCTAGAATTCGGAAATCCTGGTCAACTTAATGAAAACATGTTTGCTTGAAGTAAAATTTGTTGTGCAAAAATCAAAACAAGTGTATTGTTCTTTTTACTTGCCCAAAAATTGAAGTGTGGATTGTGATTTTTAAGTTTGATGCAAGAAAGGAAATTTGTCTTGTTGATTTTAAGCACCCAAAATAAAATGTATCCCTAACTTGCAATGAAAGCAAAATTGGAAGTTGTTGTTCTTTTTACCTTGCAATAAAGAAAGATGAATTTTCTTTTAAGCACCAAAAACAAGTTTGAGGTTCATTTTATGCACTCCAAAATAAGATGTGAGGTTTATTTTAACTTGTACAAGAAGGAAAAATAGATTCTTTTTAACCAACTTTTGTTGAAAGAAAGTAAAAAAGAAACTTTAAAGCATCTAAACTAACTCTTTCCCCTGCACAAAAAAAACATTAGAACCTGCACAAAAGATAAGTAGTTAGAAAAATCCGCATGTCTTGGTGGGCTTCTACAAGCCTAAAATTTTTGGTTTTTGGTTATAAGGAATTTTCGTACAACTCTCTGTTACAATAGCGCTAGTCTGTGTTTGAACAGAGGTGCTATTTAACACAAAAGCGCTGAAAAAATGGGAAGGATGGAGAGGCAAAAGCGCTAAAAGTTTATCAATAGCGCTAGAAGAACTGCAAACGCGCTAAAACAGTACCAAAAGCGCTGAAATTTGGACAATAGCGCTATTGTAAGAACAATAGCACTAAAAACACAAATGTCGGTAGTGCTAGAACGTGTTCAATAGCGCCAAAGCACAACCTGTGTGACACTTTCAACAGTCAGACATGTTAGTTTGCTTAAAAAAAATGAAATTTTTGGTGTTTTGATTCATGTCGGGTTCACCAAATGATGCCCTTCTAAATGGACAAGATTAGTCAATGATAAACAACACAAAAGATACAAGAAAATCGTTAGTGTTAGTCAATCAAAAACTAATCTAAAAAGGCATATCAAGAGAGACACTAAAAACCTGAAAGCATATTTAACTATCAAAGCAAACATGATGAGGCATCTCCAAATACCTCCTAACATGCTCTTAGTTTCTTCTCCCTTGTTCCTCTCCTCTCCAAGTTCCAAAATAGTGTAGCTCTCAATAGCTTTTTGCACTATGGATGCTTATGGAGGATTGAGATTTAGTATTGTGCTTCAAACATGAAATGAAAAGCTAATACTATGCTATTGATGCTAAAATGATTTATTTTAACCAAAATGACAATACATTAGTTGATTATGCTAAATGCTCTCTTAAAGTGTCTATAGCTTAAATGCATACAAGTTTTCAAGATCTGGATTATGAAGAAATGGGCTCTATTTATAGAAAAAATGGAGCAATGGATGGTTGAGATTGAGCACTCTCAACAAGGGTCAGGATTGAATGATTTCAAATCCATGTGAGGGCTTTCAACCCAATCCCAGGATGACAAGTGTCAATGTGAGATAGGTTGAGAGGAGAGGGAATAAGCATTTAATGCTTGACATGACCTTGGGAGTTTAAAGTCAAGGTTGGTTGAATGAATAAACTCTTTATTCAAAGAATAAAGCTTTTATCCAATGGATAAATTCTTGTGCAAATGTGAAATGGATGAATATGGTCAAAACAATAAATGTTTGGGGAGACAAGTTTGAAATAACCATAAATGGTTATGTAAGAGCCATAAATGGTCATGTAAGAGCCATTAGTGGTCTTGGAAGACTTTGGGGGTAAATTTGTTGAACACACAAAGCATTAAATTCTTTTCAAAGACTTTTGAGTCTTTGAGAAGTGACTTCATTTTGCTTAGGAATGTGACAATAATTAGGGGATGGATTAGGCTAATTAGGAAGGGGTTAGAAGAATCTAGAAGGGGATTAGATTTGCAAGTGGATTTTGGTGGGTGAGGAAAAATAGGATTTTATTAAAATAAAAATTTATTTATTTCAATAAAAGTGTGCAAGTTGCATTTGTAGGAAAATGCAAGTGGGGGGGGGGATAATGATTTAAATAAATGTTTTATTTAATTTATTTAAAAGAGGAATAAGGGGATTTGATTAAATAAACAAATTTTATTCATTTAATTGAATTTGATTTAATGAATTAATTAAAATAAATTGAATAATTTATTTAATTAATAGAAGAATGTTTGGGGATGAATTAATTAAATATTAATTTAATTAACTGATGACTAGTGGATTTTTAATCAAATAAATAGCGAATATTTATTTAATTAAGCTGGACAGATTTGTGTGACTACAATTAGAATCTACCTGTGAATTGCAGGATTTTTCATGATAGTTCTGATACTTAATATGATTAGTTCAGATGTCAAGTTAACAATATGATAGGGGGGGGGGGGGAATCATTCAAACTTAATCTTCAATAAAAACAACAGATTCAACCTCGGTAACCTTATCAGAAAAATAGTAATGCATGCAGACCCATAAATAGATAAGATCACAAACATATAACACCAGATTTAATGTGGAAACCCAAATAGGGAAAAACCATTGTGGGATTTCAGACCCACTAAGAAATATACTCTTCTAGAGTATGCTCGGTTAAAAGCAAATCCTGTTAAAGATTACAAACACATTGCTAGATGTGACCCGGTTAAGGGATTTCCCTCAGATCTGTTAGGATCTTCACCTTGTTAGAAGTGACCTTGTTAAAGGATTTCAAACACTCAATAAGAATGTCACCTTGCTAGAGGATTTTACAAATAAGACTATTAAGTCCACTTGGTTAAGAGATTTTTTGCTACTTCTCAAAATAACAGTAATAAAAATATGTTTGCAACTTCACATCTAAAAATGCTAAAGCAGATTCTTATTTGCTCAATACAATCAATTCATAGGACTTATCTTGTCCCTCTGCTGGACTCTATACTCTGTTATCAAAACAGGTCTTCAAGCTTCTGTGCTTGGTAATCACTATGTAGCATCCATGTGCATACACTTGCCCGCATACATTGTTTATCAACATTTTCCTATTTATAAACAATCTTCCAACCGCTTAATCTCCTTGATCACATTTCTCATGATCAATCATAGCCATCAGATCTTCAATCTTGTCCAGGTTCAATGTATCCTTTGATCTAAAAATGTTTTACCTCACCTTGGAACTTGCATTTTCACCTTGGAACTTGTGTGTTAGGGTATTGTGGTTCAATCTGAGTTGTAGATCTTCCTGCCGATCTTTCATTGCCATAGATTCATTTACAAACTTCATGTACGCCTCACCAATCATTTAATCAACTCCAACTCATCAGCTTCCTTCATTAAATAATGCTTTTATTCATTCAACGCATTATGTTACTACTCGGTTGTAACTCGGTAAATACTAAACTTCACTCAATAGACATTCTGCCTTCATTAACCGATAGCGATAACCTTAGGGTTTACTGACTAGGTTCCTTATGGTTTACCAACTAGGTTCTTTGCTCGATAACATAGTATAGTATTAACCTTTCAAACAATAGCATATGTAGGATATCAAAACAATCTAAACATCATGATCTCATCATTGTCTAACTCGGTAATAGTTGCCCATTGAATAACTTATTTCTCCCCTTATTCATCATATTCTTTCTGTGTCTTTTACCGACATCTTTATACTCATCAAATCATACTGCTTAAGATATGGCAACATAATACCAAGTTAGAGAATCAATTTCTTGACATCAATGACAAAATAATAATATTAAGACAGTGAACATCCTTAATCAGTTATATCCATAGTCATCAACAACCTTCTCAATATCCTTATTGAAATGCCAACAATCTCTCACTGTAATTGGAATGCCAACATTCTTCTTGTCTGTTATAATGCCAACAGTTCAACTTTACTGGTCTATATGCATGTCAAGGCAGGTTCTGACTATTCACCTTTAACATGTAAATAATAAACTCCTACAGTAGGAGGTGTTGGGATGCTCATACTACTAAGAACTGCCAAATTTTGATGAGAGGATATAGGAGACATTAATCTTTTTTTTTAACAAGATTCTTTTGTACAAGAGATTCCTTTTCTGAATAAAAATTCTTGTTGAAAATCATTTCAGAATCTGAAACTCCTATATTAAAATAATTCACACATTATTTCTCTTTAAATAACCTATACAAGATCAAACTATCCTCACTTTCAACAACCATTCTTTGTGCAACTTCTAATTTTTGTGCTTTGCTCCTTTTCGATTGAAAACTAACTTTTGGGTGCATGGTAACAATAAACACACAAAACTAGATATTTTTACTTGGCTGCTCATTATGAGGAATATTTTTCAAATTTTGATCAAATCTCTTCACAAACTCTCTAATAGGTTCACCTTCTTTCTTCTTTATTTGAAAAAATTAAATCAACAATGCATATATATATATATATATATCAATTGAAGGCTTAAATCTTTCAAGAAACTTCACCTTCAAACTACTCCATCTGGTAATGCACTCATCTTTTAAAATTTGAATCCATTATGTTGCTCGTCCAATGAGGCTTTCAACAAACAACCACACAAACACATGTTCTTATTGAACTCCAAGGATCCCACATGCAATGGTGAATGCTTGAATATGATCATCCAGATCTTGAGAAGCTTCACTAGCAAATTTAGGAAAATATTTTATTGAACCTTTAGGTATAGTTGTATAATGAGGCAAAGAAAATAATTATATTTGAGTTCCCCATGGTTGGGATGCAACCAAAGACATGACATAACACTAGAATTATTCTACTAAAGAGATCTTTCACAAACACAGAGTCGCCAACCTCCGTCCTCAAGGAGGCACCTTCAGATTTCTAATAACAAAGCACCAACCACTCTGTTCCTCAATAGAGTCGCCAAAAATTTGTTGGTTAACAGATTTGTCCCCAAATAATTATAAGAAAGACTCAATATGCTCGACAATGAGAGACAAATAAGAAACTATTAGTTGGAGAGATTGCTAATTAAATCAGCAATCTTCCTTTGAATTTTAGAGGTACAACTCCCTCATGAGATTTAATCCTAGTTTTCTGGGGTATTCTTTTAACCAAAAAGCAAGAAAGATACTAACACCTACCCATAACCATGAAAGTAGATGCATTAAACTAATTCAAAAGAAAGTGAACGAAGATAAATAAAACAAAGTTTAATTACCCACACCCACAAATAGTACCTGCATGAAATAAACAGGAAAATGATAGCAATCCCCTTCAGATTGTGTAAGCATTCAAGATTCAAAGTTCGTCAAATACCCACACTCATAATCTATCATAACAAATCAATTTATCCAAGAATGACTGAAACTAACTTCTGAAAATAACAACCACAAAGAAGAATAAATAAGCACAAAGTCTCAGAAACTACTCCTTATTTCTTGGACCAAATTGCAGTCCAAAGCCTCTGTTTTTGTACAATAAATCAAGATTGCAAGCTGAAAACTATCTTCTCCCCCCCCCCCCCCCCCAAATCTATCTAACTTCTATCTATTTATAATCAAAGTTTGTTCCGTTTCAAGAAATGGTTCTTTAAAATAATGGCCTTGACAATGATCGTTTCGAACAAGACAAAATGACAATTCACCATCAGGAGGCAAAACCATTATGTCAGGGACAACTCATGATAGTATTCTCTCCTTTAGCTATTTCCAAAAGTGGTACATTTGATTAGCTCTGCAAGAATGACAATCTCAAGTCATGTGATGCATGTCGCCACCTTTTACGTATCCTTAATCATTCAATTTACTATTAATTATAGTACTTTGTGAACCTATCCTTCAATTTGTTTTTCGAGGACTGTGCATGACGTAGCAACCAAGGAGGTTGAAGTTGGTAATGGAAGAATACAACTGCTTTATAATATGACCACCTCATTTAATTTTTGACAGCACTAAATCATAGCTTATTCCTGTCACCACTCGTGTCGCCACTTCATCAAATCCACTGCACAATCTTAAGCTCACATCTCTAAGAACTACCCCTACTTTGAAGTCAAAGAGGTGCTTTAGAAGCTTCGATCTGACACTCAGCACAAAGATATCAGAGATTTGAGGAGTCAGAGAAAAACACAAACATCAAACTACTTCTAAAAGCAGCAGAAGGCCCTACCTTACCTTGAGGTATCGATCTTTGGTGAACTCTACCAAGCATGTTGAATGGTCGGGGATTTTCAAAAGTTCAGAACTATGTGAATGAGTTGCAAAATGTGAAGAAAGTATGACCAAGTTAGGAAACACCAAAAGGCCACGACTGAGGCGACTAAGGCAAGCAGGGGAGAGTTTGCTAAGACATGCAATTTACCAAACAATTAAATTTTGGTGGATGACAAAATTGAACTTGTAAATTGCTTAATTTGGGTTATTTATTTCAGATCTGAATACTTTTTCAATTTAAAAATTCAAATTTTCATCCACAAGAAAATTTTCACAATTAAATTTTTAAATTAAGAGGTTAATTCAAAAACCCTAATTTAAAAAAAAAATTGAAAATTTGAGCTTGTGGATTGTTCAAATTTTGAATTTCCCTCTTCAAATTTGGTTTCAATTTTAATTCAAATTCAAAATTGCAATCTTAGATCAAATTTCGATCTCAAATTTAAATATTAAAATTAAGTGGTTAATTAAACAAACCCTAATTTTTAAATTTAAATTAATTTTGTGCATTTCTCAATTTTTCAATTTCCAAATTTCAATCTTAGAGCTAATTTAAAATTTAAAATTAAGTGGTTCTTTTTGCAAGGCCCTAAATTAAAATTTTTAAATTAAGAGGTTAATTAAAAGAGCCCTAATTTTTTAAATTAAATCAATTCCTTCAATTTCAAATTTTAAAATTAAGAGGTTGCTTTCATAAGGCCCCAATTTTAAAAATTCAATCTCTTTTGGATAATTTTAATTTTAAATTAAATTTATATAACTTGAAAATAATGAAACGGCGTTCTGCTCTGCCTTTTGGCGAAATGCGAAATCAGTATCATGCGAACTTGCCAAGGTTTTCGGCGGGGGGATGCAGACATGTTTTTGCTGCATGCCCGAGGAGCATCTCTGTCTTCAGTCCGCCATGTAAGAAAAACCCTACAACAAATGATAGGCGGGATTCGGTTTCCAGAGCGGGTGAGTTTGGGAAAAATGATGTAATTAGGGCAAAAAAGGCCGATGCCTTGTCACTACCCTCCGACGGAAACTAGCAAGTCGTTCGCTCGAAAAATGCCAAGAAGAAGATGGGCGAAAGTAGAAATATGTCTTTAAACTTCGATTGGCACAAATCCACAGCCAAAAATCATTATCCGGCAACTGGGGCAAACCTAGTGCTGCTCGGGAAAGTTAGAAATTTTAAGCCTAAACCCAGAATAAGGCTGAAGCGAACATGTAATATCCCGGCTAATTTGATGGATCCCCAATTCAATTTATATAGCGAATGTGGGGTTTTTGCAAAATGGGCAGGAATTGGAGAAGATACAGGAAAAATTATTGAATGGTGGACGGCCCTATATCCGGGACAGGTAAGTATCACTATCCTGGAAAATAATTTTCTTGCAATCTTGTGTGATAATCAAAAAACAAAAAATGACATTCTTCATGGTAAGGTAAATTTGTATAAAGGCTATGGTTTTTTTCGATGTGAATGGAAACCGAATTTTGACCCTCATTCACAGAACTTAAATAAATACCCTAGATGGATTAATCTGGGTTCTTTACCAGTCGAATACTTGGATTTTAAAATCTTAGAATATATAGGGGAACATTTTGGTTCTTTTTTGGGCTGTGAAGGCCTTGGTAAAGAGGTTTTAAACAAGAATATCAAAATCTTAGTTGAATCTGACATTAATTCCCCGGACTTAGAACCCACCTTGATAGTATCGAACAGGGGGGAGTGGATCATTCATCCCACCTTCTATAATGGGGTTATAAATGAATCTGATATAAGGCTGAAATCATGGCCAGCTCTGGTTAATAGTATAGAGCAAATGGAAAACCCTCTTTCAGATCAGGAAAAAAAAAACACTTCAAATGCATCCCCTGTTCATGATAATAGCCCACCAGTGGCTATCACAAATGAAAATAGAAACAGCAAATCCAGTAACATTAGTGATCTTGATAAAATAATAGATGAGGCAAACTCTATAAAAGAAGATGCCTTAGTAGAGATGACAAAAAGAATATCCGATTCAGTGGATTCATTGAAATGTCCATCTGAAACAAAGTCAGTCGAAAATTTGGCTCAAGATAATGAGGTAGATCAAGAAGAAATGTCTTCTAGAATGGCTGCCGTTCTTGAGGTATTCGATAATAATGTAGTTGAAAATCTTTCCCCGGAAGAGGAAGCTGAGAAGAGGTTCCTAATTCAGGAACTCTTGGCTTCTATGGATGAGGTAGAAAATAATGAGAATAGGGTAGGGGATATCATACCTATTCCTGTCAATGATTATACAGTAGCTCAGTCCCAAATGGGAGTGGATGATGGTGAGGGAGTGATAGTTTCCCAGCAAACCTTAGGGATAAATAACATATATGACGGGAAAAACTTTCCTGACTGCGCTAGAGAAGCTAAAAGTAGAGGCAGAAAATCTTTGAGCGAATTAAGATTGCAGGATGGAAATGCAAAAGACTAAGGCAAATTAACAGCCTTTTTTGATGCTGGGAAGGGGAAGGGCCTTCCCACGGCCCCATGAAAATCTCTTCATGGAATGTTAGGGGCATGAATGCCCCTAACAAACAGCGTCTAATTAGACGCAACATTATAAGATGGAAACATGACATCGTTCTCATACAAGAAACTAAATTAGCCCAGGTAGAAGCTGAGATTTTTAAAAGGAAATTAGGTCTTCTTTGCTGTGAATTTGTGGAAGCCAGGGGAGCCTCTGGTGGCATTGGAATAATTTGGAATCCGCGGAGTATAATATTTCATCCTATAGCTGGTAATAGAAATTGGCTTTTGGGAAAGGTAATTAGCAAACACAGCAATCTCACATTCACCCTTATAAACATTTATGGCCCGATCCCAGATGCAGGAAAGCGCAGGGTTTGGTCAGAAATCTCATTTATGATGGGGCTAGATACCTCCTCCCCTGTTATTCTAGGAGGGGACTTCAATGCTATCCTGAATTTATCTGAAAAAAAGGGTGGTATTCGCAGGGAACCACAGTCCTTAAAAGACTTTAGAGAGTGGGTTGCTCATAACAACCTGATAGATATAGAAACAAGTAACGATGTGTATACCTGGTACAATAGAAGATCAGGCTTTACACAAATCGCTGAGAGATTAGATAGATTCCTTTCTAGAGGGAACTTGAGCGATCTAGCGGTTAACCTCTCAGCTTCGCTACTCCCATCTTCAGGATCAGACCATTACCCTGTTATACTCAATATTGAGGGAGAGGCTACACCGCGGTGTTGCCCCTTTAAGTTTGAAAAAATGTGGATGCAAAATCCAGATTTCAATGAGCTCGTCTCCAGGTGGTGGTCTGAGGTAAGTTTTCAGGGATCAAAAATGTTTTGCCTTGTAAATAAACTAAAACATATCAAGGGCAAGTTACTGAAATGGAATAGAGAAGTTTTCGGTAACATTTTTGAAACTAAAATATCGTTAGAAAAAGAAATCGCTGACCTAAATGAAAAAGTGTTTAGACTAGGAATGGATCAGGATAGCTTCCTCAAAGAAAAGGAGCTTCTCGGGAAATATGAGGATACGTTAACAAAAGAAGAAATATTTTGGAAACAGAAGTCTAGAGAGAATTGGCTTCAAAATGGGGATAGGAATACTAAGTTCTTCCACAACAGTACAAAAATTAGAAGGAACACTAACAGTATTCACAAGATCATGAGTAAGAATGGTATACTACTGGAAGATCAAAAGGACATAACTACAGAAGCGGTGAACCATTTCAAATCCCTGTTCAGTTCGAAATCTTCCCTTAAAGATGCCAATTTAACTTTGCTTAGGAATATTCCTAAGATCATTACTGAAAACCAAAATAAAGCGCTTAGCAACAAATTTACAGAATCAGAAGTAAAATTAGCATTGGGGCAGCTTAACCCCGATAAAGCACCCGGCACGGATGGTTTTCCTGCTTGCTTTTTTCAAAAATGCTGGCACATTATTGGTAAGGAGGTAGTGGAAGCATTGGAAGCTGTTAGAAACTCTGGGAGTATTTTAAGGGAGATCAACAACACTTTCATTACCTTGATTCCAAAGAAGGAGGAATCAAGAAATTTTGAAGACTTTCGACCTATCTCCTTATGTAACACAATTTACAAACTTTTTACTAAAATTTTAGCGAATAGACTGAAAGGCATCCTTCCATGCATAATTTCTGAGGAACAAACTGGTTTCGTACCAGGTAGATCTATCTTTGATGGCATTATTATTGCTCAAGAAGTCATGCACTCGTTACAGCAAAATCGATCAGCCGCTATGATGATCAAATTAGACATTAAGAAGGCATATGATAAAGTCGATTGGAGATTTCTATGTAAATGTTTAGAATCCTTTGGTTTTTCTAAACAATGGATCAATTTAATCTTCGAATGCATCTCTTCTCCCAGGGTATCGTTACTTATAAATGGCTCCCCAGCTGGCTTCTTCCAGATATCGAGAGGGATTAGTCAAGGAGATCCTTTATCCCCTTTCTTATTTATCATAATGGCAGAGGGCCTTGGAAGAATCATTTCAAGTGCTCGAATGAATCAGATTATCAAAGGAATTAAAATTACTAATGGAGTGGAGGCCATAACCCACCAGGAGTTTGCTGACGACACAATGCTGATGGGATGTGCAAATAGGTCTGAAGCCATGGCTTTCAAAAGGATTCTTGACATTTATGCATTAGCCTCTGGTCAGGAAGTGAACAAGAATAAATCAAAAATCTTCTTCTTTAACACTTCGCAAAACATAGAGACAGATATTTGTAATATCTTAGGGTTTGATAAAGGGAAACTTCCTTGTAAATAACTAGGGATACCAATGGATAAGGGAAACAATATAAATTCATTATGGAAAGGAATCCTTGAAAAGATGGATCTCAGGTTGGATTCTTGGAAGAACAAATGCCTATCTTCGGCTGGGAGGATTACATTACTAAAAGCTGTTATGGCGGCTATTCCGATATACCAAATGTCCTGCCAGCAATTACCTAAAGGTGCCCGTCTAGAAATGGTAAAAAAGATGAGGAAGTTCTTTTGGAATATGAACTCAGACAAAAAGAAATTTGCTTTAATTTCTTGGGATAAAATTAGCCAGCCTATCAATATAGGGGGAGTTGGCATCAAAGATTTGGGGGTTCAAAACATGGCTCTGGGGGCGAAGTTAGTCTGGAAAATGTACTCGAAACCAGATCTTAAATGGGTAAGGATCCTCAAAGCTAAATATCTCACTAATTCCAACCCTGATAGTATACTAAGGACGGAAAGACTACCAAAGGGATCCAAAGTCTGGAATTTTATGCTAGAATGTAGAGAGGTGATCTGAGATTATCTAACTTGGGATATTGCGGATGGATCTGAGGCATTGTTTTGGGAAGACTCGTGGGGGGGTTATTCATCTCTTGACAAAATAGGAATAAGCGAAGAAGGTATAGATCATTGCAAATCAATCAGGGGCAGGTTTGTTAAGGATTATATCAAGCTTATTTCTAATGACCCCGCTTTGGGTTGGGAGTGGAAACCCCTTGATGAGATGAACTTGACAAATGCAGACAAGGAAATCCTCTGGAATAATTTGAGGCATAGGCATTTTTCATTACATAGTGGGAAAGACAGGATTATTTGGGTGGGTAGTTCATCGGGCATTTATAAAGCCAAAGAAGGCTACTCACTTTTAAAACTCAGAAGTGCTGCAACCAATCCTAATATTCCGATTAACCTATGCTGGAATAACGTGGGTCTACCCAAAGCTGGTATCTTCTCATGGGCAGCTTCCCAGAAAAGGATTCTTACTTCAGATTGGTTCTCAAAATTAGGATTCATGGGACCATCGAGATGCCCTCTATGCAAATCTGAGGAAGAAAATGTGGATCACCTGCTCCTTAATTGTAGTTTCAGTCAGAGATGTTGGGATTGGCTCTGCTCAAGCCTTGGTTGGCTGACTCCGAGACCTAGGGACATTTCAGAATGGCTGATTAGTTGGTCACCTCCCCACACAAAGGATATATACCACTAAGTGTGGCAAATAGCGCCGGCAATTCTCATATGGGAAATATGGAAGGAGAGAAACAGGCGGATTTTTAAAGAATCAAAATTGAGGGTGGAATCCCTTCTAAATAAGATTGAAGCAACAATTGTGGAAAAATTCAATAATAGACTAAGACATACGCAGGAAAAGTCTATTAATTTAACCAGATGGGATGAGGTTCTTCGATCTAAGTGGATGAGTTTGATAATCCCCCTATTTATTGGGAGTGGAGGTAAGCAGGCTGAGATAGATAGGAAGCTAACTAAATGGGTTCCCCCCCGAAAGGGCTGGGCTAAGCTAAACTTCGATGGTGCCTCTCGCGGGAATCCTGGTATAGCAGGAATAGGGTGTGCTATTCACCAAGATAACGGTGAACTAATAGCTAGCATTAATAAGCCAATTGGTTTGGCTTCGAATAACATGGCTGAGTTTTCAGCGTTGCGGGAGGGATTGATTATAGCTAAATCTCTCAAGATTAAATATCTAGAAATAGAGGGGGATTCGTCGTTAACTATAAATGCAGTCAGGACTAGGGAAGTGACTAACTGGAAATTGAAAGCGGAATTTAAAAGTATTCTGGATTTGATCAAATACTTTGAGGAAACTTCGGTTAAACATATTTATAGGGAAGGCAATTCTATAGCAGACAAGTTAGCCAATTTAGGGGCAGATGGTAATTCGTATGTTTTTAGGAAGGATAGCCCCATGGATTATTGTTAGGTGAGGGCCTCAGTCTCCTTATTTCAGTATATTGGTATACTAACATTCAGATATATATATATATATATATATATATATATATGTACTCACATATATTTATAGTCAACCCCATATTCATCGAATTGATTCATGTTATATGATGTATTCATATATATATAAATATATACATATATATATATATATATATATATTCATATATATAGATATATGTATATATATATAATCATATATATACACATATATTCATATTCTCATATATATATGTATATGTCTGTGTATGTGTGGGTGTAAATAGTAACTTACACAATTACATACATGCATAGATACATATATATATACAGAATTTATATATATATGAGTATGTATATATATAAATATATATATATATATATATATTTATATATATTCATATCTGAACCTTCATATATGAATGCTCACTTTCTCCTGAACGATTCCTTGTCTATCAATTCTGTGAGTGGGTGCCAGGGGTGTTTGAGTCGTGTAGAGAGGAGACTAGTAGAAGTCTAATTTCTCTGTTCTGGCACCTGCAGGTTATCCCTCAAATGCATGTAATATGAGTTAAAATGTCCTGGGCAGCGAGGGTATAGACTTCAATAAGGATTAAATCATATCTTTTAATGGCAATTTGGGTCTGACAGGCTATGTACCTTCGAGCTAAGGTTTCTGTTTTTTTGATATTTGGTATTCTTGATTCTTCATATCGGTTAGAGTGTGTAATAATTCAGGAAGGGTGGCCACAGTCTCCTTATATCAGTATTTTGGTATGCTAAGTTTCAGATATATATATATATATATATATATATATATATATATATATATATATATATATATCTATATATATATATATATATATATATATATGTACTCACATATATATATATATATATGTATATATTTATAGTCAACCCCATATTCATCATATTGATTCATGTTATTTGATGTATTCATATATATATAAATATATACATATATATATATTCATATATATAGATATGTGTATATATACACAATCATATATATATACATATATTCATATTCTCATATATATGTGTATATGTGTGTGTATGTGTGGGTGTAAATAGTAACCTACACAATTTTACACAGGCATATATACATATATATATATATATACAGAATCTATATATATATGAGTACGTATATATATAAATATATATATATTTATATATAACCTAATCTGAAACTTCATATATGAATGCATACTTTCTCCTGAACGATTCCTTGACTACCAATTCTGTGAGTGGGTGCCAGGGGTGGTTCAGTCGTGTGGAGAGGAGACTGGTAGAAGTCTGGTTTCTCTGTTCTGGAACCTGCAGGTTATCCCTCCAATGCATGTAATATGAGTTAAGATTGTCCTGGGCAGCGAGGGTATTAACTTTAATATGGGTTAAATCATATCTTCTAATGGCAATTTGGGGCTGACAGGCTATGTGCCTTCGAGCTAAGGTTTCTGGGTTTTTTTATTTTTGGTATTCATGTTTCTTCATATCGGTTAGAGTTCGTAATAATTCCAACACAGGACATAAGCCTTGTTTTAAAACTGGGACTGATATTTCTAGTTTCTGTCTCGATGTTTGCATGACAATTGAGGATTTTACTGAATAGATTAGCATTCGACTTATCTTGATTTTGAGATACCCTGTCTATATCATGTGGGGTTCATTCGGGTTCTTACAAACGATTGAGGAATGGGTGGGAGGCTTTTTGTTGTGGTTTTGTGGAGGGTAGTAGAGGTAAACCCAGACTTAGTCATGGATTCGGATAATTAGTTGGATCTATTTATGAAAGCCTCTGGACAGTCCCTCTGCCCTTTTGTTGTTTCAATCCTTTCTCCAGGCTTATTTATTTCTGTGTGCAGCTGTATATACTCATGATCCTGGCAGACTCAAAGATAGATTATTTCGCATATTGACATATAAATACACATACATATGCATATGAAAATATTTATGTTTGGGAGAATCTGACTTTTGCAGAGTTAAAAGCAATTATGTATCTGATAGAAATTGATCCTTTCCATTTGTAGGCAGAATTGTAGCCTGGATAATCTCTTAAATTGAAACCCAAAAGGTTAAGATGGTTTCAAGCTAAGGGATATCCAGGCTATAATCCTCTTACATAAATAGAAAGATGTAATTATTCATTGAATGATTGCTGCAAATTATTATGTTTTCTATGCTTCTAACAGTCTGGCAAAGTATGTTGCAAGAAGGTTTTGCAGATTCGGGAAACAGGACAGAAGTTAATGCTCGAAGCATTAGTGGATTAGCCAAATTTGGGAAGATGGATTCATCCGGAAAGTGCTGAAAGATTTTATGTACAGAAAGAATCTAAAATGGCTTAATAAGTCAGCCTCCATCCTCAGATGAGGATTTGTATAAATGTATAGTTGTTTATAATATCTGATCCCAGAAGGGATCTGGGCTAGACCGGAGGTTTTCTTATCTCCATTCTTTCCTACCGGTGCCCACACTGAATGGAGATGTAATATTTTTATAAAATAATAATAAAGTTTTGGCTTCGGCCTTTTATCGATAAAAAGAAAAAAAAATTAATTTTAAATTAAGAGTTTATTTTTACATAATCCTGATTTTAAATTTCAATTTCCTAGGAGGTTGCATTATTGCTCTTTATTCTTTCAATCAATTTGTTCATTTAATTGAGTAATCATTTTTCCTAGAATTTTTCATTATTCAATTATTTTGGAAGTTTCAAATTTCAAAATTCAAATTTTAAATTTTAAATTTCTAATCCAAATTCCATTTTCCCTTCTTTCTTCAATTTCTATGCATGTATGGGGTGAACATTATTATGGTTAAATGACATATGAGTTTATTGTTTGATCATAATTGCATATGGAGTTCTAATCTTATTTTGCTAATTGAATTTCAAGTTACATTAAAGATGTTCATGATGTTTCATTTCATGCATATGATGATAACTTAATTCTCCCTTTCATTTATAGCTATGATTTACCCTCTCCCCAAATTGATTTTATTAATGAGGGCACATTGGTGCAAAAAGAGAATATGGACACTTCATTCAAAGATCTCCCTCCTAAAGATGAGTCTTTAGAGAATTGTATTCCTTCTTCTCCTAAAAAGTATCTCCCTCATAAGGATTATTTGATGCAAAAGGATGATATTATGGTTACTTATCCTAGTGATACTAGATAACTTCTTTTCATGATCTTCTTCCTAAAGATGAAGCATACATTACATATGATAGTCCCCTTCCTAATGTTTTCCTTAATCACAAGGATACCTTAGAGAAAGAGGATGATCCTATTTCCCATCATTATAATGCTTCCAATGCTCTTTCCAAAAAATGAAGAGTCTAACAAAGATCAAATCAATGTCATTCATATTGCTGAGAAACCAAAAAATTATTCTTGATTATCATGCGGTGCCTTACATATATAATAATGAGGTGTCTACTTTAGAAATTGATGAGAACATACGAATTGAAGCACACTATGCTTTCTTAGTTCCTACAATCCTCTCTCCAATTCAAACAAGTACACCATCTCCAACTAAAGAATTTCCTAAAGAAGAGCTCTTAGAGGATGATTGGGGGTCCTTAGATTTCACAGCTTCTTTTTGTAGATAATCTAAGATACCTGGATTTGATAATCAAAATTGTTATCCTAACACATGTCTAGAAATTGATTTGGCCTCTTTAAACTTTATGACAATTTCCATTTAACTTTATGAAATTGATTTGGCTTCCAATCTCCAATTTTATGACAATTTCCATTTAACCCATTATATATTTTAATCAAATCAACACATAGAATCCACATGCAAAGAATAGACGAGATACCCATGAAAATGTGACATAAGATATATCTTGGGAAAACCCTCATGAGAGAAAAACCTAGCCTCCAAAAGCATCATCCACCATGTATTATCAACAATGCGTCCATTACAATACAACTATGGAAAGCTTCTGAAACCCAGCCATAACAAGCCATCAAAAAGCACTCCATGTGAACAAGCATGAATCGACATATCCCATGCCATGCTTCCTTCCTTCACAAATGCTAACCTGGCTAACTGACCAATCCAAACAACTACCCTTGCGGTTGCTTTTATAAACACGAGTTCCCACAAAACCACCAAGTGCTATTACATCAAAACCATGTGCCCAAAACCATGTGACAATAAAATATAATTATTTTCCTACCTACCCTTGACCCACATTTAATATTGGGTACTTCATCACAATTACATTCCCTAATATTAAATAAATACAATATAATAATACCAATGTGTCAATACAACTCATCAAGTGGTTACATGAATATTCCAAGGGAATCTCTACATGTTGCATGCCCATCTAGGTGCTCCTAGGTGCAACAATATAATATGATATTACAATATAATTTCATGTCCACCTCACACAATAATAAAACAATACAACAATAAAACATTATTATGCAAGGTGTACAACACCATTTTCCCAACATTGTCAACATCCCCTCCTCCATTGTCTAGTGAAACCACGTCTTCTCATTCCAATATTGTGTTACAAAAAGATAATGTTTTGTCCAACCTTCTCCATATCTCTCTTCTTTGGCCTAAAAGAAGAAGAAAACGTAGACAACGTCTTGAAAATTCTTCTTTTTGTAAATATCATCAAATTCATGGCCATTCTACTAATGAGTGTCAAGCTTTGAAAACAAAAATACAACATTATATTGATACAGGTGTCATAAAAATAACATCTGATAATGAATGGGATATTTCTCATAATCATTTCAAATAACATTCAGGAACCTATTATGTTGTTCATTACTATGTGACATTGTTAGCCTACCTATTGGGGGCTCATTGTCATTCATGGTGGTACAATTTCAAGTGCAATCATACTTAGTGAGCAACATAATAGTATATTTAATCTTGTCTTTATGTGTGTAGGGCAAGAATATTATTTTTCCTCTTTCCAAGGTTTCACTATTTCCTTTATGGATTGCATTCTTCATAACTTGATGTCATTTCTTGTAAGGAATTATCCTTCATGCGAGCACATGTTTGTTCCTTGGTTAGGACCTATTCCTTGTTTAAAATGGTACATCTCTTATGAATAATCTCTCCTTAGAGGAGTTTGTGATCCTTCTTCTATCTCTCCTTCTATTTGAAGATTACCTCTTCTTATCTGTTACATTTTTCATAACGTGATGTCCTTTCTTGCATAGAATTATCTTTCATGGGAGACGTACATGTGTGTCCTTTGTTAGGATCTATTCATTGTTTTAAATGACACGTCTCTTATGAATAGTCTCTCTTTAGAAGTTGTGTAATTCTCCTCATTGTCCTTACACTTAGGGGGAAATGATTTCTCTTTATCTCTCTTACCATCTCTAAGGATCTACTTTTCCTTTGTTGAGTGGAGTTTTCTTATGGTTTGATGTCATTCCTTGTGTGAATTTGTTGTTTTCTCATGGATTCTCTCTTATACAAGAGGTGTAAGTCCAAGGCTGCAATCTCTTCTTCACTTGGAAATGTACACATATCATAAAATTACCCCTCACATTGGGTCAAAAGTGCACACCATCCTTCATCAAGAATCTCTTTCACCTAGAAATAGGACGAAGGTATTGTTAAAATGTGGCGACTGATCAGCAAAGTATTGTACACTCAACATGTATCCTCACCAGGGTCTGAGGCCGGGCTGGGCCCCGGGCAGGGGTTCGGGGGTGGTAGCCCTCGAGAAAAGCAGGGGTTCGAGGGCGGGAGCCCCCGATAAAAAAATTTTTGTCGTTTTTCATTGATGAAAACTGACATTGTAATAAAACCCTAAAAAGGTCGACTATGTTTGTTGACCTAAAAATGCATGTTATAAGTGGTTGGGATGCTTATGACATTGTAAGGTTGATGTACTGTTTTTGCTGGATAATAAGAAAGATTGGACGGTTGTGTATGGTGGACGTAACCCATTATGGGTGAACCACGTTAAATCTTTGTGTTATCTATGTCTTGTTTTATTTCTTTGTCTTTTGTATTTAAATCTACATATAATTGTTAGTTCATATTTGCTTTGGATCTGCTTGAAACCCTAACAGGTATGAATTCTTGTTCGCTTTCCCTTCTTTTGGTAGAAGATGTTATGTTTTTTCAAGATAGCTCCTCTTTGAGGAGATGTATTTTGAGAAAAGGTCTCTTCTCCTCCAAGGATCCCCTTTACACTTCTTGCAAGATATCTATTTTTCAACTATCTTATCCTTGCTTGAAGAGTATTCCCTCTCTAGCTTGGATTTATGACATTGTTGCATATAGGATATCTCCTTGGTGTGGAAGGTTAGGTATCCTTGTTTCTAGCTTCCTTAAGACATCAAAATAAAATTATGTTGACATCTTAAGGGGGCACCCATATTGCTCCCTTTGTACCATATTGTACTATATCTCTTGCATATCATTTTGGCATGTCTTAAACGAGGTGTTCATTCTTGAAACCAGAGTAAAAAATCTTAGAGATAGATGCTTCACACTCGAAACCAGGCATGCATATGTCATTCGCCGCTTGGCATTTCCATCTACATGAAATATCTTAAACACATTGAAGTACACATTAATCAATATCTCTAAGTCATTACAGATACCTAGTTGGTCATCTGACTAGTGAAAAACTCAAAGTTCTACTTTAGCGCCACTGTAATCATCATACCCAAGTAAGTTTCATTACTTACAAGTCAAGGCAAAAAATAAAAGAAAAAGTGTTATGCCAAAATCAATATCAAAATATTATGGCAAAAAGAGAAAAGATATATAACTGAAATATCATGCATACAAGTGCAATAAAAGCTTGACTATGGGAACATGCAAGTAACTCCATCAGAGATATGGATACTACTAGGAATGGAGCAATATTTGAGAGATTACAATGTATAACCTCGTCAGGGCTATAAATGTTTGACTGGCAGCGAGGTTCTATCCAAGATGCTTTTGAAGACATAATAACTCACGTAGCTAGTCACATAGGATTCCAAGGGTCTTTGATGGTTATAAGTGTTAGAATAAATTCAAGTGCACACAAATGGGCAAAATAAGATCAAAGGTACAAGAATTGATGGAGAATTTTTGAGTGCCTCCATTCATAAATCTTGGTTACATAGTGTGTTTAGTTGGACGGTCTAAGGTTTTCTGAGAACGGATTGAACTCCTATCTCTGAAATGTTTTCCAACTTTAATTCAATTAGTGAATTTCAACATGCAAGAAACACACAATCATCCTTGTTCGAATAGGAATTGCATCTTCATCTTGCATACTGCATTAGCATAGCTCATGTCAAAATTCATTGTCTTCATATGCATCACCTAGATCATCATGTCATATAGGTCTGCATACTAAGGGCATAGTTGAAATAAAATAAAATAAAATAAAAAGTCCTAAAAAAATCTAAAAAATTAGAAAAAAAATCCTTAAAAAATCCTAAAAATCATAAAATATCATGAAAAAAGTACAAAAAGCATTCAAATACAATCTTGAACAAATACCAAAAACATTCAAAAACACAAAAATCACACAAAACATCCAAAAAATGATCTTGAAAAAATCCATAAAAATAAAAAAATTGAAAAACACAAAAATCAACAAAAAAAATTCAAATACAATCCTAAAAAATACCAAAAACGTCAAAAAGCATCAAACTCAAACAAAAACATCAAAAAATTAAAAATACCAAAACCCAAAAATATCAAAAAAGCTCTTTGAAAAAGAACTAAAAATCAGAAAAACAATAAAAAATCCAATTCAAAATAATTTATCCTTTGCAAATGACAAGCATTTCAACAAGCAAAAAACGCAAAACAAATCAAAACATTGAGCTTAATAAATCATGCATCAACAGACAAACTACCAAGCTAGTCTACAACCTAACCGATCAATCCCTATCAGCTGTCAACATCCTTATCAAAAAATGTGCCTTTAGGAATACATCATTCCTAAAATAGGCACTTATCAAATATCATGTCCTAATGGATACATATTTCCTACAATGTGCATCCTATCAAACAATCATCCTTGCAACACTTATCCTTGGCAAGAAGACCAGTAAGGCTATTGGCTTGTATGGTCAAGTTTGTCTTATCTTTCATTGATTTATCTTTTATCGATTTATGTCAGATCATGTTACTATGCTACTCAAGGATGTCCACAAGTGACTAGAGGAGTCGTGATGGGCATAATCTTTTTATTTGTTTGGTATTTATGGTGTGAACAAATGAAGTTCTGGGGCAATAGTTCCAGTGCGTGTCTGTGATTGGTACGCTCATTCAACAAGTATCATATGAAGGATAATTATGCTTGTGACTACCGCACATAACTTGACGCCTGATGCTATTCCCAAAATGGAGGATTCACTCCTTGTCTGCTACATGTTTTTTCTTTGCAATGAGATATCTATACATCTTGGTTCCTTATACCCTAATGTACACAGCTTCATTGTTACATGATAAGGATCAGTGATGAATATATATTGCACTCAAAAATAAAGGCACAAAATTTCATGATTTCATCATCAATCTAATCATGTTGATCGTATCAATCAAGATTATTCTTTCATCAAGCATGTTTTATTGGATCAACCTTTTCAATTCTTTCCAATCATTCCTTCATCTAACATGATCTCTCTCATCACTTAATTCCAATCTTTTCATCTATAATTCTATCATTTCCTCATATCAACTATTCTATCTATCAATCAATTATTCCTCACCTTCATCATATTTCACTATTCATCCAATTTTGATCTATCATTTGTCTTATATCAGATTTATCCTTCCTAAAACCAGACATGATCATCTATCTTTGTCTTAGACAAGATGTATCCTTCCTGAAACCAGATGTTTTGATCATTTTTGTCTTATAAAGGATGTGTCCTTCTGGAAAGTAGACTTTATCGTTATCGGATCAATCTTATCAGTCCTACCAATCCTATCAATCAATTAATCTACAAATCATTCCAACCATGTCTTTTATCCAATCAAACCCATTCATGTCATAAACTAACCATTCTTCCATCTCTCATATAACATTCTTCTTCTTTCGAGAGACCATTCATGTCTTCAATGCACAAACGATTTCTTGAGGGGGCATTATACCCTAAGTGTCATTGGGGCATATATTTTTTCATTTTCTTTGAAACAACATCATTTCGACATTGTCTTAAAGAGGGGGAAATGTAGACACCTAAAAATGTCTCATTTATCACACACTAATTATTTGTTTAATTAATTAAGTAATTCTTTAATTATTTAATTAAGTTGATTATTCTTATGTACTAATTCAATCATCACCTTCAACATTACTGATCATTCAATTTATATCCTTACATCAATTAATCATTTAATCCTTTGAAAATCATAACTGATTGATCAAATGAGTTAACTAATTAGTTAACTCAGTTAACTCTCCAATCTCCCCTTTTTACTTCAAATCATCTTTTCTGACTAATGAATCAATTCAATCATCTCCCTAATCAATTCAATCTTCTCCTCAATCAATTCAGTTAACTAGCCAATCAATCTAGTTAACTATTCAGTCAATTGAGTTAACAGATCAATCTATCCTGTTAACAGATCAATCAATCCACTTAACTGGTCAATCAAAATCAGTGCACTATCAATCAACACTTTAGTTTCAAATCTCACCCCATCTCACCTGAAAATATATAAAAGCAAGATCAATTTCTCAATTTCAATAATCACAGTTTTCAAAATTATTGTGTCTAATCTATGCAGGAATCCCATTGCGATACCTGAGCCAATCAACCACACAATTCTGGAGAAGAGAAATGGAAGCAATGCAATTGAGGGGGTTTTCAATTATGTTAATTATTTAATTCATTTATTTTATTTCATTGATTTATGTTTGAATTTTCTTTAATAGTTAAGGATTTTGTGATTGTCCTTATTTCCTATTTCAACATTTATTATTTTTAAGCATGAAACAGATCACCTAGATAAAAACATCTAGAGGCAAGTATTCCATGCCCTCTCTCGTCATTCTTCTCATGGATCACCTAGATAAACACATCTAGTGTGTATTCATGTTCTCTCTTCTTCCTATCATGAACTCACAACTTTGCTATTGATAGTTTGTGGATGATGCTTGTTTTGCTCTTTTATGTTATAACTTATGTTAGTGAGATGGCATTTGTCAAGAATGATATTAGTTGTTGAGACATTTTGATATTGAGGTCTCTTTGGCTAGTTGGCTTGGGGTCTTGTTTTTTTAGCTTTTGTGTCTTTGTCTTTGTTTGGTTTTATGTTCTTGTCTTGTTTTTTATGCCCTTGCATATGTTTGAGTGAGTTGAGATCCTAATATTGGGGGCTTTGTTCCTCAAAATTAGTGGCATCTTATATTCTTCCTCCTCTTCTTAATCTCTCTTTCTTCTACTTTACCTATGAGTATTTGTGTAAGTTCATACTCCTGCTAAAGTGGGGTTAAATGTAGCATCATAAAATTGCACCCCTTGCAATTTTGACCGCATTTGTGGTTCTCACCTTAGAGGTCTCATCCCCATGCTTGATTGGGACATGTTTATGCCTCCCCCATGCAACCAAGCTTCATATTTTCACTTTGCACCTTGCATAGCCCCATGTTCCTGACTTAAATTGGGGTAGGACCAGGACGCCACGTCTTGGTCCTCCCTAATTGGGACCCATTTTTGCCCCTAGGCCCTATCCCAAATTTGAGCGGGCAACAATTCCTCATGTCGGCCTATGTCAAAAAATTAATAAGTTTGACGATAGGCAAGTATATAAGGAGGTCTTCCCCCCTCATTTTGAGATACATGCATGATACAAGCACATGATAGAGAATCATAAGGCAAAAATAGGAGAAGTCAACATCAAGCATCAAGGCATTCTTCATCAAGCATTCATTCATCAATTGTGGAGTATCATTACATCATTCATTTGCAAGCGTGTGTGTGTGTCCGGGCTTTGCCATGTTCATGCCATTTCATATAACATATGTGATTACATTCAAGAAGCAAACCATCATCATCATCTATTGCAAATCTGAATGTATACCTTTCCATCATTTATTTCAAGCATTTGCAGCATTTCATTCAAGGTTGATTCCAAACTAGGGTTTGACTTAGGCAAACCCCCATTCCCGACCCCTTTCTCCTTCTTTCTATGTGTAGGAAATAGGTGTGTGACTGTACCTCTGGAATTAAGCTTTATTTGCGGAGATGGAAAAACCCTTTTCGATGCATGGAAAGTTTGAAGGACCAAGAGGATGGGTGTCGTAGTTCGAACACACGATCCCTGCTACTTTTGGTAGATTTCACAGAGCAGATCCGAATCATCTCATACTTCTCAAATCCATGTGCACGACGAAATCCTGAATTTGCAGCTCACTGTTTTTAGTTACTTTGTCTTCAATTCCAGTATATTACTTATTCAACTTACAAAAGAGGGTCAAACACATTCCAAACACAATCAATCTGCTTAGTAATCTTGTATCATTTAGGATTTGATCTAGTGGATTCATCCCCTCTTTTGAATGTAAAGTCTTCCAAGTGAAAATTAACTTAGTGATTTCCCCCTTCCATGTGGTGAATTCGCTAAAGCCCCAATTTTGCACTTTACAAGGGCAATCACATTAATCAATATTCTTACACACCCCCTTGCATGAGTCTTTGATTTGTATCTAAGTCATATCCCATAC
Source organism: Cryptomeria japonica (assembly GCF_030272615.1). Classification (NCBI taxonomy): domain Eukaryota; kingdom Viridiplantae; phylum Streptophyta; class Pinopsida; order Cupressales; family Cupressaceae; genus Cryptomeria; species Cryptomeria japonica. Next base: position 49,967,010 of record NC_081408.1, on the reverse strand, counting down.
AACAAACCACAATGTTTTACCTCCTTATTCTCAACCTCCACCTACATATAACAAGGTTACTCCTCCATCACAATCCAACATGTCCAATTTCAATCCATTCACTGAAGCAACCATCAATAATCTAGCCCAAACTATTAGATCCAAGCTACAACAATAATTGGCTTCCATTATTCAATCCAAGTTCAATGTTCCTAAATTTGATGTAGTGAGCCCATTAGCCAATGACATTGTCTGTGCAATTCCCCCTAAACATATGGAAGTCCCTCAATTGGAGTTGTATGATGAAAAAGGTGACCCCTTGACTCATGTGAAGACATTTCAAACTTTGTGTAGTCATTTTTCTCATGACCAAAGACTTATGGTTAAATTGTTTACTAGAACCTTTAGGGATAAAGATTTGCAATGGTATTGTTCTTTGTCTCCTTATTCTATTGCTTCATTTCAACAATTGGCTAATGCTTTCATTCAACAATTTCAAAATAATATTGGTCCTAAAATTACTTAACTGATTTTATTCATGGTAAGCAAGGACTTAAAGAAAAAGTGACTAATTTTATTAGTAGATATAAAAAATTGTATTCTCAAATTGCTTATCAAGTGCGTAATCATGATGGTCAAATAATTTTTATTCCTAATTTACAAAAAGACATTAGAGATAAGCTTCTATTTTATGAGTTTACTTCCTTTACGCTATTGTGTGCAGTGCTTCATAATTATTAGCTTCGAGTGAGACAATTTAAATCATCCTCTTCAATGGCTCCAGTTGATAAGAATGAGGATTCTCAACAATCGTTTGCGAAGTTTAAACTGGACAAAGGATACATCAAGATAAATGACAATATCAACACTCAAGTGGTAGCCATGACATCAAGTGTGGCCCTTTTATCCAAATAATTTAGGAAAGAATCAACTCCTCTTTTTGAGTCTTTCCATAGTATAATGTCAAGGTTAATAAATTCTAATGTGTTGAAACTTCCTCCCATCAAGCCAATTGACACTTCTAAACCATTGCCACCCTACCATGATCCCAATGAGGAATAAGATTCAAGACTTCATTGATAACAATACTATATTTGTAGCTAGTGTGAATGACAAGGGAAATAAATTCATAGATCCTCCTAATCAAAACCTCCAAATCTTCACCAACTCTTTGCCTTCTGACTCTACTAATGTTATTGAGTTTGAGTCTCTTGCCTTTTCTTTCCATACCTTGGAATCTAACAATGTTTTGAATCTTGTAGATAAACCTATAACTCCTTAAGACCTATGTATTACTTTTGATCCTAGTGAGATTATTCTTGCATCTAATGGCCCATTATATATCACTGCAAAGATCAAAGTCAAACTCTCATGAGGGGTGCTCATTGGTTTGGTGTGTATGGTGAATGTGATTACTGAAGAATATCTTTATATATTACAATTGCATCAAGTTATATATGATAAATCTAATGGTGTGATCGAGGTGTATGATGGTTTCCCTTTCCCTACTATTGGTTCTATTACTCTCCCTGTTGAGGTTGGTACTAAGTGCAAGGCTTAGATGTGACTTTTGCTATTATTCCTAAATTGGATCAGTTTCGTTGGAAGTTGGGACATCCAAGGCTCTCTTTCATGAAAGTTATTCCCTCTAGAATTCAGAAATGTTTGAAATTCCCTCATAACGTGGCACTATCATAAAAATTAATCATATCCTTTACCAACCCATGACAAAGCATGACAATTTCACTCTTGATTACTTTTGGCCTCAACAACCTGAACCTCTTAATCCTCGAAGTGATATCATTTTCTTATCTTATCAAAAATGGAAAAAATGAGATGATCATGTCCTTGAGTAAGCCTAGAGATACTCTAACTATGGATATTCCTCCTCACAATGGACCTGGTATTCTTCCTACTCCTTTTATTCCTCCTATATATGCCCCAGTCCCACCTCCTACATCTTATAAAGGAAAGCGCTTGGAATCTTCTATGTCCCAACATAGTAGGGTTTCTCTCATTCCTCCTTCTTTAAAGGAAGAAAAGAATCCTATGTCCATTAGTACTCAACCTTCACAAGTCTTGGCTAAAACTTAAAGGAACCATTATGCAAGAGAACACCCATGAAGATATCAAGCTAAGGCTTGTGAGCTTGCTTCCCAAACCATTTCCTCCCCGAAGATACCAAATATTGACTTGATCCCATTTGTCTAGCCTTTGCCTAACCCTAGGGAGGAAGTTCAACTTAAATCACCAATATTAAAAAATGCTTAAGAAAAATGATGGTTCAAGTTCTTTTCACATTAGAGATCCTATTTTTATTAATCGAGATGATGACATGGATGCTGATGTTGTTCGTGCTAACAATGTTGATTCTAATGATTATGATGATATGTATGAGCTTGTTTAATTTAATCATGATTTATCATCACATTTTCAAAAGTGTTAACCCTAGATCCTGGTGACAAATAAAGCACAACTCATCATTAGAGCATGATCCTTATTTGGAACTTGCAATAGCTCCATATGTTGTGCTCTAAGTGGCTTCTCTTGTATCTTTTCCACCATCCCTAAATAATGTTCAACAAGATTGGGAGACAGATGATTTGCTTGATAAGCTTTATAATGTTGACTTGGTGGTCAACACCTCCTTGGGGACTTGTGACATGGCATAATTGCCCTCCATGGGTTAGGTTAAATTTGACATGTGTGTCGAGTGTTGACAATTCAAGCTTTTGGCGCAATGAAAAATGATTCTAACAATTGGTATTAGAGCCTTGGGTCATGAGTTTGAGTCTCCCTTTAGTGGGTGCTAAAGGCTTACTTGGTGTTGAGGGGGAGATTGTTGACTTGGTAGTTAGCACCTCCTTGGGGACTCGTGGCATGACTTAACTACCTCTTATGGGTTGGGTTAAATCTGGTGTTTGTATCGAGCAATGACAGTTCAAGCTTTTGGTGCAACGACAAATGATTCCAACACATTCATGTCCTAGATCCTCTCTTGTGAGTTTGCTTGTTTATAATGTGTTTCCCCCGTGATGTGTTGCTTGATATGTTTTTGTATTGTGTTAGGATTTCTTTGGATGACCCTTGTTACTCTGTTGGTGCAAGGCAATAATAAGGCTGAATTTTTCATGACTTTCTTCTATTTATATCTCAATTCTTCTATATGTTGTGCTCTATGTTTTATACTTGAGGATGATGCAAAGCATTGAGATCTCTTTTTGGTCTCTTTCTTGTTGACTCAACAAAAGACACATGTTCTCTTCTTTAATTGTGTTTTTAGTTCTAGTACCTTTGGGGGATGAGGTCAATTCAATACAAATATCCTTGATATATATTATTTATCATAAGAGCATACTGACCCCAGAGTTAGTGGATCCCTTATGTGCTTTTCATATATATTTTTTGTGACCATTTTCAGGTTAAATTTGTCTTTTCTTGGGGGCATCTCATTGTGGTAACATGCTTATCTTTTGAATGCATGCTACCTTAAAGAAATTTCTTCTAATAGGGTGTATATAATTTCTTTAATGTGGGGGCATACACTCCACTCAATGTTACACTTTTTGTATACACCATGACATGATTTCGATACTCAAGTTACTTTGCAAACTAAGCCTTTTTCTTTGTAATTTGATCCTTTTCTTTTTTATGACTCATAGTAAGAAAATATTACTAGGCTAGTACAATCATACTCCCTCCTCCTTTCTTATTTTGTACCTTTTATTTCAATATTAGAGTAGTGAGGTCCTAAAGTCCCTGGGATCTTAGTGTCTTTTGTCTCTTTGATATCTTGGTGAAAGTTTTTCAATGCAATTTTGTACTTTACAATGAGTATGCTTAGTATCATACTCCCACTAAAGTGGTGGCTAAATGTAGCATCCTAAATTGTACTCGCTTACATTTTTGTCCTCACCTAGGCCTCACTTTGGTGTTCCAGCTTCTAATCCTTGATTGCAGTGTTGATTTTGCTCACACATCATTCCAAACTTTCATTTTCATTATCTTCCTAGTGCCCCCCCAAAAAAAAAAATAATAATAATAATAATAATTTTGGGGTCCTAATTTTTAGGACCAAGGTGGCCCATACATTGGTCCTAAATCAGGACCAAGGCATACCATGTCATAGTCCTCCTAATCAAGTCCTAAAATTGGGCCTCACAATGGTGATTAAAAATGAGTAGGAATTTGGATCCTATGTCAACCTGTTTTGGAAATTCAATTTAATTTTCGGGCAAACAAGTATAAAAGGAGGTCTACCTCTCTCATTAAAACCTAACAACTTCAATGATCTCAATTAGAATTTAGTGAAATTCAATTCAAGTGAGAAGGTAATTAGTCATTCATCAAGTATTGGAGCAGAAGCGAAGTCAAGTTCAAATATTTAAGATGGCATCAATGATCAATGTTTTATGAAGACATCCTACATGAAACCCTAAAACTGTCATGTCCCTTTTTCAAAAAAAAAATTCCAAAATAGTAAATAAGGATCATATGATAGTTTGGGAAATATTATTAATTTAATATTTGTTTGTTGTTGCAAATTCATATTTCTTACAACAAACAATATTAAATTAGTAACTTCTTATTTTGGGCTTTGTTTTTAGAAGCAACTTGTTGGCTTTGGAAAGTTGGTTAGTAGTGCATGTTTTCTAAAAGTTTCCTTGGTATCTTTGGTCAATTTGACAACTAATGTCTTTGTAATGGATTCTTATGTAAGTTGCCAAAAATGATTATTTCCATTTCATGCAAGTTTCCTCCATTTCGAGAGGTGGCTTTGGGCACCAAATTTAATTTTTGAAAGTGGTTTCATATATGCACAAATTTGGCTCCATTTGGATTCATTCATGTTGCAAATTTTATTGAAGCTTATGCTTGTTTCTTCAGTGGTTGATAAACTAGTGGAGAAGGAGACTATAGAACAAGATGTTTGAAGGTCTGATGCAGTCCTGACATCTAGTGGTGTAAGGGTAATCCTACATCACCTAAAAAAAAATTATTTTTATTAAGTTTTCTTTAATGTTTTTGCATTTCTGGATACCGATTTGGACAAATAAGAGATTCCAACTTTCAGAATTGACAAGCTACTTTTTCTAGCTGACTGCCAAAAATAGAAAGTTTTTATTTAAAGGCGGATGGAGCCTGAATTTTGCAGGAAGCTTGAGAATGTAAAAAAGAGCACTTTGGCGAAAGAATCAGGTTAAAATCATTTACGGTTTGAAATTTATTCAAGTTTTAGTTTCCCTAAAAATTAAAAAAAAATCTTCTGAGTCAGATTTGAGGCATTAAACGTCCTCGAACGATCCCGAAAATGGAAGGAATCAACAGAGAAAATACTTGACATATTCTTCTCTCAGAGAGCTTTCTGACGGTTCAAATGGTGTGTCAATTTGATTCCCAGATTAAAATTTATGGTTTTTGGAAGTTGGACAATTTTTCAGAAAGTTTCTAGTTTTTGAATTTGGCTAAATTTTCAAATTTCCAATTTCATGTTTTGGCATTTGTCTGCCAAATGGTAATTTATAAATTGTAATTTTGACTTCAAGACAGAGGAAGGCTATTTAGGAAACTTGTAGTCAATTTTGGGAAGTTAGTTTTGGGGTTGGAGAAGTGAAATTATAAGACAAGGGTTTTTCCAGAAATTTTTATAAGTTGTAGTCTGTTACAGCCTGCGAGGTTTATTACTCTTAGTTGCATGTATGCATGTATGGCAGATAGTTTCAAATAATAATAATATAATATTTGTTGTAATTTGCTATATTTTTTTGTTTCTCGGGTTGTTCCCTCATCAAGGTCTCCAGGTGATCTAAGGACGGGAGTCAAAGGATTACTAGGTGGTTTGAGATGGGAGTCAAGGATTACCATAGAATAATCTCACTCAAAGATTATCATTACGCTTAAGGATTCAACAATTTTAGAGTTTTGGCTTGCAGGCAAGGGTTTGAAGCAATAATTTGGGATTGGAATTCTTTATTTGTTGTAGATGTTTATGGAAGATTTGTGGATGTGTGTTTGTTTTTTATTAAAAAAGCAACGTTAACTAGGGCACTAACCCTTAACATAGAGACCTCAACCCCTCTACAATTAGCGTTAATTGTTGCTAATTGTTTTTAAAAAACAACAACGTTAAGAAGGGTGCTGACCCTTACAAAGCCAAAGGCTATCAAATTTAAAAGACCAAGCAGGGGTGCAAACCCTAAAAGGACAAATTCGAACCGGGCAAACCAACCTGTCAAACCATCAACAACCCAACCCAAATCAAGAGGGGGGAGAAAACCCCAAATCTTGACCAAGGAGGGCTTGGGAAAGGTTGTTAGATTATCCTTTCTGCCTATGACAAAAAATTGTCCAGGCAACACTATTAGTAGGAACTTTCGAAGAAGAAACAAGCGGGGAAGACCCTATAGAGTCACTTCCAGACTATTGTTGCAGAGTGACAACTGGTTGTTGCAGCGGAGCAACAACATGAGAAGAATCGCCATGAGCAGAGTGAAGGTGAGAAGCAAGAGCAATAGGAGGAGGAACCAAGGGGGCAGAAGGGACCACCACAACAATATCATCAACCAGGGCTTCGTCAGTAGTAAGGGGCACCTCATCTTGAGATGAATCAACTGAAGCAGAATCTAAAGCATTAATCGTCAAGTGGTCTTTTGTAGCATCCTTCCACCAAGTAGCAACACCTTTGCGGCAAGAGAGAGAATAGTCAGAAGCAAGTGGCCCATTGAGAAACACCTTCGACAATGAAATAGGAGGCCCTCATAATCCAGCGGTTGAGTCCAAGGCCTGTCCCCAACCATAAGAACCACATCCCTAGGGAGGGCCAACGATATGTCAACATCAATTAATAGGAGAGCAAAGGTAGAAAGACCCATGGAGAACATGGCATCATCAACCTTCAAGAAGCTGCCAATGGAATTACCAATGGCCTCAAAACAAGAAGGTTCCCAGAAATGAAGGAGGAGATTGGGGAGGCGGACCCAAACCGGACGAACAGAGAGGGATTTTGTAAGGGGGTTGAAGGAAGGAGTCCAAGGCTTAAGGGAGAGAGAGTGATCCTCCCAAGACCATAGCTTACCCAAAATCAAATCACAATCATGAGTAGAAATATGGGGCTTCTAGGAATCACTCACCCAGGGATGAAGGTTTGGGAGGGAAGGCCAAAACCTAGTAAATTTGCAGACCAGAGTGTTGCATTAATAGAAGTCAACATTCTCCATAACCTCATAGCCACAGACCACAACAGGAGAGGTCTTGGCACAAGGAAGAGGTCGAACCCCTTAGAAGGTTGGGCAGCAGCGTGCAAAGCTACGCTTCCCAGCGAAGGGTCTAGGCATAGCATTATCACCCGTAGGAAGGTTGTCACTAGCACCAATAGCAGTTGCCAAGGTATCCAAATTCATAACTGGATCAAAGACACCAGGTTTGGGAGGAACAAAACCACCAACAGGGATCTTGGCACCCCAACCCCTAACATTGGTACCCAGAACCGTAGGATGACCTTCTGCAATAGCAAAATCACCCAATGTAGCAGACAAAGTCGCCACAACACCAGCACCGAAAGTAAGAAACGCACCATCATTGTGGGAACCTCCAGTGACCCACCCAATAGTAGACCGAGGCACCAACTCTGAAGAGAAGCGAAGAGCAGTAGCCGCAACCCCAACCCAGGCAGAAGGACCCAATGCAGAAGGGATCGAAGATCCATTGTTGGTCAAGACCATGCTAGGAGAAACTCCCACAGTAGCAAGCACATTCAAACTGCAGGAGGAGGGAGAGTCGTTGGGGTGCAGGTGCGGGAGTGACATCAGGTTTTTATGTGGGTTTGTCAATATTTCTTTGTATTCAGTATTATTTTATCATAATAAACCTTGATGTGGAGTTTGGATAGTTTTCTTGCAAGTTGGGTAAAATTCAACTTGTGTTGGGGTTTCAATTTGCTTCCTATTTTGTGAGAAGCTGTAGCAAATGTAATCTATTATTAGAAGCAATTTATGACAACAATAATATGTTATTTGTTGAGAACAATTTGAAATTTAACTTGCATGTTAATTTTGGTAAATTTTTGGATTGATTTGACTGTCAGATCTATAAATTAGGTGCATAGTATGTGAGATTGCTTGCTAAATATTTGTGGGTATTTTAGTTTATTTGGAAAAGAAATTTAAATGAGGGTTTGAAGTGAGAATACAATTTCATTTTCTATTCCTTCCTATAAATTTAAGTTAATTTCATAAATTCATCCCTCTGGGACATTACAATGGTATTAGAGCTAAGATCTTGCCAACCTACAGGGTTCTGAGTTAGTAATCATGGGAGGCTTCTATAGATCTATTTTCAAGGGTTTGGAAAATGATAATATATTGGCTTCCAAAATATTAGGTTGTTTTGATGAATGTTTTATGAAATACATAATTTCAAAGGAAGCCCTCACATTTTATGAATATGCAAAGCTCACCAGGAAACATATACCTCGAGAAGGAGAAGTTTTCATAGCTTTTGATGAGTATCTTTTAGAGAGAAAATTTGAAGTATCATTTATAGAATACTTCATGAGAACAAGAAAGGAGGGTGCTAAGATGGAAAAGTCTAAAAATACTAAAAATCAAGAAGAACATATAATCGTTGAGATTCGGGACAACTTTGGGCTAAACAAGGAGAAAGAACAAATATATTGCATCCATCGAATATAAGGTAAAAATGTTTTTGTTGGAAATAAAATTTCTAAAAATAATTTGTATCAATCTAATACTGATGAAGATAAAGATGAGGAAAACATTTTTCAAGAAAATATTGAAAAAGAATTTAAATCAGCTCTAATAGAGGGAAAAAAACTCATATTGGATATCTCTAGTAAAGATTTCTCAATGAATAATATAGTTTTCTCTACTAAGCTAATGCATGAGGAGAATATTTGTAGCAAGGAAATTAACAAGGAATCAACTTTTTACTTTGAGGAAGTATGTTTGAAATGGGATCCAATGTTCTTTAAGGAAAGTTTGCCAGGAAACCATATTGACGTGCATGAATTCTTGAAGGATGTTGTAGATGAATCCTTTTCTATTGATAAATATTTTTTTGAACATGATATCATTATAGTATATCTTTCAAGGAAAGACAAATCAGCAATAAGTAATACAAGATGGAAAGGCAAACATTCTTCTCAACTAGCAAATATCTCACAAATAATATTGTGTGATTTGGGTGAATTAGATAAAACCAATATGCAGTTTGAAGCTACATATGAGGAGATCTAGATGAGGAGACATGAACTCTCCTCTACGCATGCAAAGATTGTGCTAGTAATTGGCTTTCATATCGAAGAAATTGTTGAGAACATCTCGACAATATCTTTCATGGCAAAGGTGGATAATAGTGTTGATTTCAGCCCCATAGTAGCACAGTGGAATCATGATGGTGTCTCCACAACTACCAATTGCAAAAAGGATAATGAAATCTTAGTGAGAAACCTAAGGTATGGAAAAAAATCTCAATTTACAAATTTGTTTCCTCTTCCCATTCCAATACAAAAATTTTGTCAACAAGAAAGGCATGCAAAAATAAGTAATAGAGTAAGTGGCAAAAATTTTAGTTTGGAGGATATGGGCTCTTGGATTCATGTTTCAAATTTTTATAGCATATGGGATCAGAGTAATCTTCTAAGGATCAAATTAAAAAAAATCATTATTGATACTATTTCAAGTCATCCATTTGGTAAGAGATTAAATTTATGAGGTGTCACACAGGGTCTGTTGAGCATTCTAAACACTTTGTGATGAGACAATGTTCATGGTTCATAGATCACTCATGGGAATTAAGTACCAAATTTGAAGACCATATTGCAGGTGATGGCCAAATAGAAACATTCAACTTGGGATGTTTGATGCTATACCATGGTAAGAAAAAGAGATCATTTTGATGATCAAAATTTCATGACTAACTATTCTATGATATTTTTGATATCTAATTGCAAACAAATTGAAGAAAACATGGAGGATGTACAAGCCACTAGTTTCTTTAAATTAAGAAGATCCGATATCATTTTGGGTGAACATAACATATGCAAATATTTCAATATCTTAGTTCCAAGAGTTGCAATGGTTATATTTTTTAAATGGGTGAATATATTTGAGAAGCCTAAGGAGGTAATCGATTCATGTTCTACAATTCTTATTTTTAATTTCTCTCATACATGTGTAGAAGAGTGTGGTAATGCAAGACAAGCTAAGTGGGCAGAAATTTGTTTGGTTTTGAAGATCATGCAAGTTGTGATATTCACCAATGAGCATCATGGACCTCACCCTATCATTTTACTACCTCAAAATTAACAAAGGAGAATGTTCATATATGTGTTTCTAGGATCATCTTTAGAGAAGATATTTTAGCAATCCACGGGCTATAAAGACATTGATTTAATCTAAAAAATTTATTTGGCATCATGTTATTCTCAGTCACATATTTGCAAGAAGCACATGAAGTATAAGTTATTTCCTTACAAGTTGATTTTCCAATTCATGTTGAATCAGGTGAGAACTTTTGATTGCATTTATGTTGATGCTATTTCAATCTCAAAAAAGTTTTGGAAATATTCTTGGGAGTGTTGGGATATAGCTATAGATATATTTCAGCAACAAGAGCTCTTTCCTAAGGTATCTTCATTAGACTTTGACAATAGACACATGGGTTAGGATATTAGCACTAAAAATTGTGATGTAGGAAGGAGAAATAACAAGAATTATTTTATTTATGAGATAATAATTTCTACCACAAGGAAGCTTCTAGGAGATGTCCAATATGTGATGCAGAGCATCTATCACAAACCATAAAACCTTCATTCAAGGGTAGACTTTAAACTTAAATCAAGAGGCATATAAAAATATAAAACATTCTTCTCAACTCCAAACCAATTTCAAAGGTTATATTACATCCCTAAATACCTTCATTCAAGATTTCAGATCATAAAATTCACCATAACATGATAGAACAAATTCTTCTTTGCCATGGAATACCCTAGTTCAGGGTTTCATCCCTTAAAAACTGTTTTCACCAAAATGATTACAAAATATTCAATTCTTAACCAAATCAAGTATGAAAAAAAGAAATGGAAATATGATTCAAATACATTTCCAAAAAATATATCCTTGCTTCATTATGATCCCTCATGTGACCACACCAAATGCTGCAACCGGACTACTACTGCCTTCACCAGTCTGCCTTTCACCATGAACTGTAACAAACAATCATAAATAAATTTATAAATATTGATTATAAATAAAATCTCTTCAGTCATACTTTATATTACTGAGTTACAAAATGTCTCTCCAAATTTCATCCAGATCCAACGGTTAAATAAAAAGTTATGAGCGGTTTTCCAAAACCGGGTAACCCTTGGCAGGGTTTTGACAATTATTGTAAAAACAAACATATCTTGCCAAATACTCCACAAAAATGCATAAGAAATGATTCATCTAAAATATATTTCATTAATATATCATTAAAAAACCTCTACATATAAAAATACACCAAATTTGATCCTCCATGGATCCATGATAGTCACAGATTCCTTAAAACCTTATGACAGTTTGAGGGTTTGATGGATAATCTTTGTCAAATCCACTCCAAAATGCTCTACCCTCTTGATTTTGACCAAACATGGTTTTATAAACCATTTAAAACTCCTTCATAAATACTCTAGCCACCTCATAACCAATGGATTTCATTTTTACACTTTTGTTGCACTTTTTGGCAATGTTGCAACTTTGCAATTTTTACAATTTTTGCATTTTTGACATAAATGACTCTAACTGTTACATGGACACTTTTAACACTTCAAGATAGACCAAATATGATATCTTTGGAAAAAATGGCTCATTTAGCCTTACATATTATGATTCATTGGACTCAAATAACCTTAATACATTATGAATGACTCAAATACAATAAAATTGCTCATATTATGACTTTTAACCTCCTGGTATGCTTGTGTGCTTAGGTGCCTCTGCACCAATATGACATAACTACATTATATGGTCCTTGTAAAATTATTTTCAAAGGGTTGTTGATTTTGATTGGTCTTAGTGGTGTGTAGATATTATTGGAAAGATGTGAAATCATTGTATGGATTATTGCAATCTTGTACACTTTCATAAGAGATGAAATGAACACTTTCATGAGAATTGTAGCATTTGTTGCAATGGAAATTTTAGGTTTGGGAAGGAATTATTTTCATTTTGTGGCTACTCATGGATATATTGCATCCCTTACATGGTTGATCACCCATATTACAAGGGAGATATTTTGGTTTACTATTGAAGTTGGTCACTCATGCAATTATTGCATCATCGATTTATTGTTGATTTTGGTAACTTTTGTTTTGAATAGCTACAATTTGTTGCACTTAGATATGGTTTCATTGCAAAGAAGGTTATCATTATTGGTGGAAAATAATATAACAAACATAGCATTGTTTTGGAGGATATTCATGATAGGAGTCCCTATTGGAGGAGATGATATACATGTGGGTGATGCACACAATAGTTCCTATGATGAGTTTGGGCAAAGGCTTTAGGATGATAATCATAGGAAGACAAATGAGTAAATTTTCATATGGATAGTGAGTGTCTCTTTCCAAAACTAAAGATAATGAGGAGAATGTTAAGGGCCGCTCATAACATTTCATTTATAAATAATATCAAACATATATTGATGGATGAATATAGAAGATACATCATTCTCCATCAGGACAAGATATCATTTGCAATTTAGGTACCTAGAATGTTTTTTAATCAATATTATTGTTTGGTGATACTAATGGTTGTTCCAGTGATGTGCATTTGATATTGCATATCCGTCCATAAAGATGGAAACACAATCACTTTGTTTGAGCTAATGTACATGGGTTTAATATTGTGTATTCTTGTTATGTATCTTAGCAATGTAAAGGTTAATGAAAGATTTATTTCCAGAAAGTATATTGGTTGTAATAGTGGAAATGCTAAATGCTATAATAGTCCTAATAGTAGAAAAAATCAGATCCACAACATCATCAAAAGAATCAGGAGCCTTTGGTACATGTTGCTCAATGTTTGTGCATCAATTCAGTTTGGAAGTCAAGCTTGGGAAGATAAGTTTTTGAAGGGAGGAAAATTGAAACTAATTGCAAGGGCACTTTGGTTATTCATTGGATATAGCCATAACCAAACAAATCAACTTGGTTACACCTCACACAGTCTCTTCAAGATGCATGGAAAGAATATGGAGCATTTCATATATGTAGAATCAAGGTTTAGTAAGTGGTTTGTCATGACAAGTCATTTTGGAATCAAAGTTTCATAGTTATTGTAGACACCTAGAATTATCCTGTCGAATTAAATAAATATTTTTATTTATTTAAATATTTTATCCTAAGTCTTCTATTAATTAAATAAATCTTTATTTATTTAATCAATTCATTAATCATCTTCCAATCCTTTCCTAAATTAAATAAATATTTTATTTATTTAATTGATCCAACTTCCTCTATTAATTAAATAAATATTTATCTATTTAATTAATTCATTAGCCTTTTCTACCCATGACACATGTCATTCATCTCTTAATTCTTCTCTTACCTACCCCCTTTATCATTTAATTATTTCCTCTACCTACCCTTTAATCTTAGCCGACCATTTATCTTTACACCTCTTAATCTTATCCCTCTATTTCTTACAATGTCTTCTATATAAGAGGATGCCCTCTTCATTATCAACCCTAATGGTCTAATCATCTAATGCTCAAATTGATTTTATGCAATCAAGCCTTGTTGCAATCAAGCTATCAACCACATTTTCATTCTTTGTTGAGCTCTTGTGCACACATAAAATCTGAGAGAAAATATATCAAACAAGATCAATGGAGATAGGAGACAATGGAGATTGAAACCCTACTTGACATGTATTGCTTTATTTTGTTGATTTGCATGATCTTAGGTATCTCTATTGGTATTGGTGAATGTTTTATTGTAGGACCTAGATTGTTTGTGGTTGAATCTTTATGGTTTTACAATAGTTTGTCATCATTTTTCACCATATACAGTTACATGTTTGCAATTGCTTGAGGACAAGCAATTTTAGGGAGGACTTGTCATGTCCATTTTTCAAAAAAAAATCCAAAAATAGAAAGCCCAACATCCCAAAATAGTAAATAAGGATCATATGATAGTTTGGGAAATATTATTAAATTAATATTTATTTGTTGTTGCAAATTCATATTTCTTACAACAAACAATGCTAAATTACTAATTTCTTATTTTGAGTTTTGATTTTAGAAGCAACTTGTTGGCTTTGGAAAGTTGGTTAGTAGTGTATGTTTTCAAAAAGTTTCCTTGGCATCTTTGGGCAATTTGGCAACTAATGTCTTTGTAATGGATTCTTATGTAAGTTGCCAAAAATGATTATTTCCATTTCATGTAAGTTTCCTCCATTTCAAGAGGTGGTTGTGGGTGCTAAATTTAATTTTTGAAAGTGGTTTCATGTATGCGTGGATTTGGTTCCATTTGGATTCATTCATGTTGCAGATTTTATCAAAGCTTATGCTCGTTTCTTCAGTGGTTGATAAACCAGTGGAGAAGGAGACTGTAAAACAAGACTCCAGGTGATCTAAGGACGAGAGTCAGAGGATTTCCAAGTGATATAAGGACGAGAGTCGGAGGATTTCCAAGTGATCTAAGGACGGGAGTAAGAGGATTTCCAGGTGGTCTAAGATAGGAGTCAAGGATTACTATAGAATAATCTCACTCAAAGATTATCATTGTCCTTAAGGATTTAACAGTTTTAGAGTTTTAGCTTGCAGGCGAGGGTTTGAAGCGGCAATTTGGGATTTGAGTTCTATATTTGTTGTAGATCTTTTATAGAAGATTTGTGGATGTGGGTTTGTTGATATTCCTTTGTATTCAATATTATTTTATCATAATAAACCTTGGTATGGAGTTTAAATAGTTTTCTTGCAAGTTGGCTAAAGTTCAATTTGTGTTGGGGTTTCATTTTGCTTCCTATTTTGTGAGAATTTGCAGTAGATGTAATTTGTTATTAGCAACATTTTATGATAGAAATAATATGTTATTTACTAAGAACAATTTGAAATTTAACTTGCATGTTAAGTTTGGTGAATTTATGGATTGATTTGGTAGTCGAATCTATAAATCAAGTGCATAGTATGTGAGATTGCTTGCTAAATCTTTGTGGGTATTTCAATTTATTTGGAGAAGAGATTTAAATTATGAGGGTTTGGAGTGAGAATACAATTTCATTTGCTATTCCTTTCTATAAATTTAAGTTAATTTCATAAATTCATCCATTTGGGACATTACAAAAACCTTTGTGAAGGTCAAACAAAACTTCATTAAGATATACATTGTTGTTTCAAGCATTTTCAGCCTTTCCCTTAAAAAGAAAGTAAATTTCATTACATTTATCAATTCAATTTCATGGTTAGCTCCAAAATCGAGGTTTGACCTAAGGCAAAACCCTATCCCCAATATCTTTCTCTCTCTTTTTATGTGTAGCCTGCAACTTACTATTTCTATCAAATTACCTCAATTATTCATGGTTTTGGCCTAATTTCACAATCACGTTACAAATCAGGGTCTTGACCCTTTACAAAAGCTATGATAAGGCAAGGTAAAATAGGTTTCAAACTAGTCATCTAATCAACAAAACAAAAATGCTCCAAAGGAGTGAAGTATAGTAGCAACCAAGCTACTAAAAGAATTATAAACAAGAGAAAGAGATGGAACCCTCGAAATCCACCGTAGACAATGTCAAGCCTTTTATGAGTTGGCCTCTCACCCAACACTATAACATGAGTTTGAGATAATGATTTAGTAAGACCTTTCTTCCTCCTCCTAGCGGCAATGGACAAGATATATTATCTTCCAAATTTTGAAAACAAGGGGAAGTGGGGGATTCTCCCATCGAGAGCCCATAGACATGCAAAAAAGGGAAATAGAGGCAACACAAAAGTGGACCTTTCACCATGAGTAATCTAAAGTTGATTCAAAGATGAAGGAAAAATGATCTATGAATTCAAGGTAAGAGGTTCTGCAACAAGTTCAAAGGGCACGTGAGGGCCACACCCGAATCTGAGGAAGCATCATCATCCTAAAAGGGGCCATTTGATAGGGAATCAAGGGCATGAATAGTCAAGTTATCTTCATTAGCATTCATCCACCATGTAGTAGTGGCCTTGTGACGAGAGAGAGGATAATTTGTAGGCAAGTGATAAATAGAGAAACAACGTCTACATCTAAAATGAAGACCCTCATAATCAAGGATTTGAGTTTAAGGCCTTTCTCTAACCATCAAAACTTCATCCCCATGAAGAGGCTTGGAGATGTCAATGTCCACCAAAATTCTTGCTGGGTATATTTTTGAGATGGTATTTATTTGTGATTGAATTCAATAAGTAAATTGTTGTTAATTGCAAGACTAGCCCAATAGCTCAAATGAAACATGGTAGTTGTCATTAGTTTGACATGACTAAAACTACATCAAATTTTTTATTATATGTAATCAATATAACTTTTTGTTACCAATGGAAATAATAAATAATTTTTTCTTAGTTAGAATTATGATATAAAAATTGTCAAATTAAAGTGAAAAACTATAAGTGACAGTGAAATTGGGACATCCTTTTAGCTTCCATTGTCAAAGAGGTCATCCAACTGTCGTTTTTTGACCAACAACTTAAGATCAAAGAGACACATGCATTTCTTGAAAATGTCAATAGTTAGTACACTAGAGTTAAGGCAAGTTGTCTCTATATCAATATCCTTAACATGCACAAGATCAAATGTGTCTTGGTATCTTGGCAAACTAATGTTTGTAGGATACTAGGTAAATGGGTTGAAGAAAAAAAATCTTGTCTATAAATGTGGTGGGATTAATTATTGTGATCTAAGGATTAAATTTAATTGTATTTTATTATATAGGAACATATGGCTTAAATGGGTATTGTTTATAAAGATTGTTGTCCAAAGAAGTTGTAACCTTGAAAAGGATTGGATACCCATAATACTTGTATTTCTATGCTAATGGTAATGATAATGGAATCCTTAATTATGGGATAAGTTTAGCACCAAAGTTAAATAATGAAATCTATCGAAAATTATTAGAATTGAAATCATTGTGGCTTTGACAAAAGGAAAATTAGACAATTCTCTAGAAGAACCAACATACTCTCAATTCCCATAGTATGGGATATATGTAAGTGGTTCGTGATGGATGGATTTGGAAAATTAGGTCAAGTCTAAGGATTGTGTCAAATCTAGGACCCATCCTAACAATTTAAAAATATAAGTTTAATCTATTAATTGTGTCATGTGAAAGAGACACATGTAACATGTCAAACAAATAATTTTCTATAAATAATTTTTTAACATAGAAAGAAAAGATAAATATAAAATTATTTATTTATTGACTCAACAAATCAAATTATTTCATAAAAACTTGACTTCTCTAAACAATATGAAACTAGTAATACATAAAAAAATAAAATAAATCACTACAAAAATAAAGAAAATTTTACTTTAGAAAAACTACATATGAAAAAAAAAAAAAAAAAATTATTCAAGAAAAATATAAACCAACTAGTCAATTAACTTCACTCGCAATATAGAGAACAAACCACTTTACACCTATCAACTAAATCTAACATTAAAACACAACTTTTTTTCTCTATAACTAAAAATCTTACACAAATCACTTCTTATCTCACTTACATATAGTCTATATCACTACTTTCTAATGCAAAATAGAAGATCAGGGTCCAAGTAAGTTGAATAGTTGAGAAAATTGGAGAAAATTGGAACACAAGTCATTTTTTGACACAAACTGTCACCGTCATGGGGCAAATACAACATCACCATTGTTGATTGTGAAGCTCCTACTACTTTCTGAAAACACCATCACATATCTGGATCAAACTGTTATTTTATCTAAGTACTTTATTTCCTTTTTAATATTCTCTTTTGGAAAGTCTGCTTTGAAATGTTTCATACCATCCTATTAAATCAAACCTCCAAATCAGTATATGTTTTTCAGCTTAAAAGAAGGAATCTGACCTTTGGTTGTCCATGAGTAAAGCCCTTGCAGCTTTATCGCCTAAAAAAACTGAGACTTAATTAACCCAAGGGACTGGAACAAGATTGGAGAGTGCTAGATGGAATGGTCATTAACCAATACACCGTTTTTAACTTGTCATCATCCCCTTTGAGCTAAGGTTTGATACTCTATAGGACTTGTTAATACATTTGATCACAAAGGTGCCATTAATTTTGACAAATGCTGGAGTGAGCATAGCTTGAAACTCATTCCCTTCCTTGCATGTTTGCCAAAAGGCCTCTAGATTCAACAATGTATATTGGGCTACTGACATATTTGACTTTTCATTTGCAGAGAATTACATTGTACAGTTGATTCCTGGTTACACCTACATTGAGCAGTATGTCAAAATGCATACATTATTAAGCATCCAACCTCGTAAGTCACACAAATTGGTTATCTCAAACATTCTGACATCCTCTCGGATAGAAAATAACTTACCATAATACCATCTTTTAAGTGTTTGGAGATGTGACCAGCGATTAGAAGAAAAGAAATAGTGACTTCCATCTCTAAAAATCCATCTTTTATCTAAGGGACTTTGCATTACGGAGATTCAAGTTCAAATTTTACAGGAACATCTAATATGAAATTCTAAGTTTTTGGTCTTTCATGGTTGGTTTATAATATGGAAGTGATTTCTAAATAAGTGGATTTCGAAGTTGTGTGTCTTGATCTTCCATAGGTGGTTTCTGGTGTAGTTTCTTGAAAGCAGCTGATAGTAATCTCAAGGTTATGCTCGCAAGAACTTTTATTGATCTCATGCTGATGATCCTATGAACAAAATATTTGTAAACAATTAACAATATTAAAAAAAAAATCCATCTTTTTGAAGCTCACTTTGTGAATCAATCACTAAGTAATGTTTCCATAAGTTACTCTTGCTGAATTTGATTTTTGCGAGCTCTGAACTTGATTGAGACGATAAAATCATCTCATGACTTGTGACTCGCTCTTTTTTACTGCTACAGAACTCCTGTGCTACTGTCAGTTGCTCTTGATATTCAGTGCTGATGTGATTGGAACTTCACTTATTCACTTAGATTTCTTGAAGTGAATAAAAAATCTATATTTGGAATGGAGTGGCTGATTGTTTAGCCAAATGGACTTCTGATCATGGGCAGGGCTGGTATATAGTGGATAAGGAGCAATTATCTCTGGATATGTCTCATGTGTTGGACCATTTAGTAGAGACTGATAAAGCTGTGTAATTTTTTCTGCTGGGCATTTGGCCTTCTTGCTCTATATCTCTTTCTTTGTTCTAATAAATTTTTACCCCTCTTTTAGTCTCAATAAAAAATCACCTTTCTTTTAGTTTCAATAAAAAATCTATATTCTCAATTGTTCATACTTCATTCTATACACATGTTCTCACCTATTACATCTAACTAATGACAACATCTAAGTGTACATGCATTGTTATTGGAAAATTTAGATAGCATTTACATTTATACAGTATTAAAGTCAAAATGATAATAATATTGTTGAGTTTATGGAGAATATATGATAAAATAATTTTATAAGTATTTTAAATATAACTTCCCAAACTACAATCTTATAGAATACAACTAATTATTATTATTAAATAACAAAATTAAACAACCAATCGCTAAGATAATTTTATTAGCAAACAATTGTCATGCCAGCATAGAATCTTATATCAGAAAAACCAAATAATCTTTTAAAGTTTTAAGTTGCAGAAATTTTTCAGTTTAACAAATAATAAGCAGGTGTATTTTTATATTGTTTTCAGCATGAAATGCAGAAATGCAGAAACGCAGAAACTACCGTCAACTTTTATAAATTTGGTTTTTTTTTTGCTTTTCTGATTGATTTGACCACCTGACAAGATCATTTTTTTAACAAGTGTGTAAGAGTTAAACAAATTGGCTATGGATAGACCATAATAAGTTTCTAAATAGGACCGTTCCATAATGCAATTTATTACATCTACTTAAGAAACTTTTGATTCCTTCCAGTTTCTATTAGATAATTTGTAGAAGACCATTCTGACTATCTTGTAGAACCAGAAGATACTGACCGCCTGTAAGCCAAATGATGTTGCCTGCATTGAACACCAATTATGATTTATTGGTAGAAGATAAACCAGTTTAACTTTTTGTTTGTGAGACTAAGGCTTCAATCTCTCATCCAAAGTAAACTAGGTGCCCAAATCATACATGCCATCCTAGTACTCACCTTAATAATGAAGGGATTGTTTGCTGTCAAAGTGTAATATGTAACATAAGGTCCCATGATGAGTCTAGCAAAACTAAAAATGAGGGCAAAGCATATCTGCCATTCATGAAAGAAGCCGTTCAGTGTGGATTAGAACAGTAAATTGTTTCTATAAGAAGTTAGAACACAAATTGGAAGGCAATGACCTAATGTAATATATACTCTTCCTAACAAGGAACTCACGTCATTTATGAGACTCAAATTTGAGTCCTTGTAATTAAGCTCCTTGAGAAGCTCCCTCATGTGCATAAAGGGGTTTGATATCTCCATCAGCCATAAACATCCAACCAACTCTGACCCACACTGAAACAAAGGTAGAAGAGATAAGCTTCTTTATTATGTCATAACAGAACTGAGTCTTTCAAATGGACAAACATTTTAAAATGAATGGAGTCTTGGTTTAAATAGAACAAAATGAAAATACTGATGCAAACAAAAAGGGACAAAACTTCCTAAAAACTATTAAATAAGTTCTTGTTTCTTTTTCAGTTTTGCTTGTCAGATTTTGTAAGCCATGTAACTCACAAATTATTTTTTCACAGATTTCAGAAATCCTCATCCGAAGGACCCAGAAAAATATTTATTAACAAAACAAAACAATAAACTCTTAAAACAGAGCCATTCTTGACACACAATATTATATTCAACAAAACAGAGAAGAGCAGCTTCATACATAAACCGCCTTAAAACAAAGTAAATAAAACCACTTAAAGGCATACTAGAGACCGCTGCCTTCAGAAGCAAATAAAACTGCACACTAAAACAGAATCAAACCAAACAAGGACTGATAACTTCCACCGTAGCTAACATGCAAACATAAAAACAAAGAAACGGGATAGAAACTGCAGGATGACAGTTTCTTGCAGGAAGAACTGAAGGATCAGTTTCCAACATTTCCAACATACTCCCCCTTGATAAGGAGAGGATTCACAATAGAGTCGCGTAGCATCAAAAACTGAGTCTTTGCAACTGCCTTAGTTAACATGTCTGCAAGTTACTTGGTAGTCTTGATATATCAGAGTTATTTCTCTTTCTTTAGCACCAAATCTCTCGTAAAATAATATTTCAGATCAAAATGTTTAGTTCTTCTATGATGCACAGGATTTTTGGCCAATTTAATGGTGCTCATATTATCACAAAATATCATTGTAGGCCGAAGCTGTCTTACCCATTCTCTTCAAGAACTTTCCTTAGCCACAATGCTTGAGTACTTGTAGATGTGATTGTAATGTATTCTACCTCCACGGAAGAAAGAGAAACTATTCTTTGCTTCTTTGAATTCCATGAAATCAAAACCCAAACCAAAAGTAAAACAATTACAGGAGGTAGATTTTTTATCATCCACACTATCTTCCCCAATCAATCAAAATCACTGAAACCAACTAGATTAAATCCTTTAGAACTGTAATAATGAATGCCAAAATTCAAAATCCCTTTCACATACCTCAAAATTCTTTTGGTAATCATCATATGTAAATCAAAAGGTTCTGTCATATACCTTGAAACGAGAGAAACATATGCAATATCAGGCCTAGAGTGAGTTAGAAACATCAAACTCCCAACTACACTTCTATAAGTTATCCAATCTGTTTTTTTTAGCACTATCATCTCTACACAACACAACTCTATTAGAAATTGAAGTGGAAGTTAGTTTACAATCAACCATATCAAACTTCTTCAACATATCTTTGGCATATTTTGTTTGACAAAGAAAAATTTCATTTTTACTTGGATAAACCTCCATGCCTAGAAAATACTGCATAAAGCCTAAATCTGACATCTCAAATTCTTTCATCATAGAAAATTTGAATTTATCTTTCATCACAAAACTACTACCCATATACAACAAAATTACAAATCATCAACATATAAACTAACAATAAAAAAGTCATCACCTTGTTGTTCAGAGTAAAGGTCGGGTTCAATCTTACTTCTATTGAAGCCATTCTCTTGAAAATACTCATCAATCCTAGCATACCAAGCTCTTGGTGCTTGCTTGAGGCCATACAAAGCCTTTTTCAGCTTGTAAATTGGATGCTCTTTTCCTGGCACCTCAAAATATTGTGACTGTTCCACATATTTTTCTTCTTCTAAGTACCCATTCAAGAAGTCACTTTTCACATCCATGTGACAAATGCTTTTTTTCTTTGGCCTGCAAGGGAAATCAATATTCTAGTAGTCTCTTGTCGTGCTAGGAGTGCAAATGTTTCTTCATAATCCATGCCATACCTCTGAGTGAATCCTTGAGCAACTAATCTTGCTTTATGTCTTTCAATACTTTCATCCCTATGGTACTTAGTCTTGTAGATCCATTTAGTGTCAATCTTTTTCTTATCATGTGGAAACTCTGTAAGCTCCCAACTACCATTTTTGTTAATAGAATTCATCTCATCTTGCATTGCTTACACCCAAACTTTATTAGTATAGGCATCCTCAAAATATAATGATTCACACCCAAACTTTATTAGTATAGGCATCCTCAAAACATAATGATTCAAAGTCAGCTTGTGAAAATTGAAAACAATGCAAAATGTACTATCTCACCTCTAGGATTCTCTTTATGAGCATGAACTGTACTTTTATTAATATCAGCTAAGCTTCTAACCTCCCTGTTAGGACTTGGATGTTGGGCTTACACTTGAAACTTAAGAACTAGAAGAGAGACTATTTGGTGGATGTGCAACACTCAGAAAAGGATTAGATGACTGCTCATGATCAATATCAGCAAGAATAGCACCATTCAAAACAGATTTAGACTTCTCAACATGGTCTTTTTGATGACCATAAACTCCCTCTTCATCAAAAAAAAAGATCACATCTCTTGAGATAGGAATGATATTAGTGCAAGGGTTATAACCTGTAAGCCTTACTATGTTCACTATACCCAACAAAAATAAAAGACTCGCTTTTTGGATCCATCTTTTTCCTGTTTTTATTAGAAACACGTACATAGGCTAAACAACCAAAAACTCTAAATGAGTAACATTAGGCTTCTTTCCATACTGGGCTTCATAAGAACTCATCATGTTAAGTGCTCTAGTAGGACAACGATTGAGAATTTACAATGTTGCAGCAACTCCATCACCCTCAAAAAAAATTGTTCAAATTTTTAGTTTGTAACATATTCCTTGCCATTTCCACCATTGTACGAATTTTTCTCTCAGCTACCCCAATCTATTGAGTTGTGTAAGTAGTGGTGAGTTGTCTTATGTCATGCAAATCACAAAAATTCTTAAAATATCTTGAATAGAATTCTCTTAAAACTTTCAAACTCTTGGGCTGCATAAGACCACAAATGTCGTATTCATTTTATCATTGACTGCAAGTGCATTCCAATCAATTGGTTCTTCATATCCTGTTTCTACAATTTCCCATAGATCTTTTCCCATAAATGTCATCATTTTAATACACCAATAATCATAATCACTTCTATTGAATTTTGGGATTGGCAAAGAGTTAGTAATTGACATGAACAAAAATAACCTGCTCTGATACCAAATAAAGATTTTAAACACAGATCAGAAAAATGATAACAAATATTTATTAACAAAACAAAGCAATAAACTCTTGAAACAGAGCCATTCTCCGCACACAGGAAAAAATAAGCACACAATATTATATTCAACAAAACAGAGCAGAGCAGCTTCATATATAAACAGTGGTCAATACAAAGTATATAAAACCACTTAAGACATACAAGAGATCGCTGCCTTCGAAAGAAAATAAAACTGCACACTAAAACAGAAAGAAACCAAATAAGGACTGACAACTTCCACCATAGCAAATATACTGAACAGAAAAAAGAAGAAGCAGAATATAAACTGCAGGAGGACAGTTTTTTACAGGCAGAACTGAAGGTTTAGTTTCCAACATCATCAAATGTTGGTGCATTTACATTAACACCTGACAATTTTGAACTCCAGGTGATATAGGTCTTCTCTGTAGTCTCCAAGCATCACCTTTTTTGATGATTCATGTTATTTTCTATGTAGGTAAATAAAGTTTATTAATTGAGGGCTAAAGTTCTCAAGGGCTAATATCTATAGGAGGATTGAAATCTAGCTGCAAATTCCCATCTATTTTTGTTTGTTGAATCCTGTATTCTGAAGTATTTGGCTAATATCTTTAGGAGGGTTGAAACCGCACTGGTGTTTACCAATTAGTGTATGCTCATAATAATATACTGCTCTTGATCACATGAATCTAAGATCCTTTTTAAAAGTTAAAAGAAGATAAAATGCTGCACAGGGCTTAACATTGTTTCTTCGATTGATTTAACAGCGAATGAATTTTAAAATTACCTGATAATTTTGACTCCCTTGAAGTGGTGTTACCGAGTACCTAAATGAGTGGATCAAGATATTTTTTCAATTGACAAAAGACACGAATTTGAGAGTTGCAACTGCTTCTGTCCAACCAATACAGATTGGCTAAGATATGGTTAGTGTTACTATGTTTTATACAAATATAAACTCCTATATGACAGTATCTTTATTTCATACCCACAAAAATCATCGAGCATTTGTCCACATTCAATGGTATCTTTCTAACACTAAAACATCAACAACTTCTATACCAACAAAATAGAATTCAAGAACAAGAAAATGTCACAATTAAGAATGTAAATCATTCGGTGTCGACCAGTTTTCTGTTGATAAATCTTTGATTTTTGTATTCTAGCATCTTACCAGAATCATAAAAAACTGGGTAGATAAATTGGGTTAAAGAGCATACCACACCATAAGATATTCCTCCAAGAAGACCCAATATGCTGACTGTATGATGGATGCAATTTGAAATACTGATGGGAGTAACAAAGAGGCAACAAATGAAATCATAAATGAAATAGGAAAGGCTCACTGCTAATGCTCGAATCTGCAATTCAATAGAAGCTATATATCAGACTTTGAAAATTCAGTAATAAATAAATTTTGAAAGCTCTGAACACAGAACATTGATGAGATCTATGAACACCATTTCAAATTTTGTACAGAATTAGGATTTATTGACTAGAGACTAGCTGAAGGCCATAAAAACTCAGGCAAACAGTAAAGCATAGGAACTTTCATTATTCTATGAGGTTCCCAAAGAGCTAAATTTGTTATAGAAAGGCATTTGACATCCATACAAAGTAAATACATAGCAATAGATTAGGAAACAATACATATCATTTTCCAAAGCGAAATCTGTAGAAACGTGTGGAACTTGTTTTGAACATTGTTAGAATATAGAAACAATAATCTCTATGAATATGTGAGCACTTAATATTATAGAAGAAACAAACAGATGGTTTCTTATGCTTGCAGCTGTGCAGATATTTGATCTTTAAAGCTTTCTCTTAGATTAGATCTGCATGCAGCTGTGAGACTATGAAACTGTACTCTTCAAATGTGAAAAATTTCATGAATATGATAGTTTTCACAGATTTTCCTCAGACCAAGTGTCTCAAGGTAGTGTTTCATAATATATAAATAGAGCACTCACTTTTCCAGGGCAACGATAGACTACATGTCTCTTCCAGCTATTGATGTATTTTTTCTAGGAAATTCTTTCTTAGGTTTAGATACGCGGATCAGAATTCTGACAAGGCAACTTTGATGTCAACCAAAGTGGATGTAGGTACTGACTTTGCTGAATGGAGGTTGATTAGAATTCTATAAGTGCAATAGCTCTGTAAAAATGGTGAAAGAAACACGTAATGGAAGACTCTTTGTAAACATTCAGAGGAAATGGCTAGTCCTGATGCTCATCACAATGAGTTACAGAATAATTTTGAACTCGCACATTGTATGTCATGTCCTACTTCAAAATGTCATCTGAATTTGAATAAGTTTTTGATAGTCTTTCAGGAGGCCAAGGGTAGTGCTTGCAGTTGAAAACAACAACGAATTAATGGTTCCTCTAAGGTTTCCTGATGCTCTGTAGGCTCTTACTGGATCTAAAATACAGTTGCTGGCTAACCATGCATCTCATTCAAATTCAGGGGCCAGATTCTGTTATTTTTCAGGAACAGGAGATCTTATGAAGAAAAATAAGATTATTTAGAATCTTTTCTTAAAAAATAGGGGCCAGATTTTGAAAATGTAATCTCTGTTATTTTCCTATCTTTTAGGGTTTGCATATTTAAACAGGTGAAAATGAGGTGGGATCAGAAATTGCCCCACCAGCTTAGGAATATAATCTATCATTTGTCAATAATCTAAATTTAGATATCCATTAAAAAAGATTTAGAAAGAAAATAATTATTTTTTACTTGTTATCTTTATATACAAAAGTATTGTACTCATGAGACACCAGCATCAAATTATAGAACTTAAATATTTAAGTTTTATTGTAGAAACAAAATTCATGAGACCAGCAACTTTAAAATATTTTTATAAAAACTCTCAACAGCTCTAACTCTAATTTTTAGGAAGCCTACCAAAAAAATTTTAAAAAAAAATTTTGAGACAGTGAGGCGCAGGGCTCAAATCACTAAATTAAACATATTCGAGTTTTCCAGTATGCAGCAAACGATAAATTGCTTGTTGGTCCACCCTCTGCATATCTAATAAAAGGGTCTGCCTCACTCACATTCTGTGAAAAAGCCATGACAAGTGGGTATCTCTTGCATCAATTTCACCAATGACTTTTACAATTGGGACAAATAAAGCAACTGATGCCAGGGCACCCCAGTAAAATTTTAACACTGGAAGATGGCTTTAATGTCATCAACCTCACACCCCATTGCTGAGCCCATAGTTTTATAAATAACTAGATATCATTGTGTTGGTCAATTGTAAGTTGTAATATGTCCTCTATACTGTTTCATGGAATCATTTGTGGCATCTGTATATCAGAATACTGAGCAAACGGTCAATAAAAAATCACATATATTCTTTGAATCTTTGTTGGCCATAGTCTAACACAGATATTTGACACGGTTAAAAAGCAGTTCTCAGATAGCAATTATTCTTTAAGGTCAGGTCTAAAGGTCTCGGTTGTACTGCTCTGCTAAAATTCGTCCTTCCCATTCAACTGGAATGGAATCCGGTGGACTGTACCAAACCCAAGCAATTTGGCAAGTAGACCACAACCCAAGACTAGTTTTTAGAGAGTATTCAGAAAATGGCTTGAAAAGAAACTGTTCTCAGATCAATTTTGAAAATGATAGAGCATTTTGTTGTATGAGATAATTTGAATGTCCATTGCAAAATCAAGCCAATAACATAGATATTTAGATTTTGAAGATAAAACAAGTTGTAAAAGATAATACGGAGATCTCATTGTGATGCAAATAAATAATAAAGATATTAAATCTTGATGATAAAAAAAGTTGTTGTACAAGATATATGAAGCTCCTATTACAATGCAAACCAGTAACATAAATATTTAGATTTTGATGATACAAGAAGTAGTTGTAAACGATAATATGAAAGCTCTCATTGCCAAGCAAATCAATAACATAGATTTTTAAATTTTGATGATAAAGTAATTGTTGTAAAAGATAATGTGAAGCTCTCATTCCCATGCCAACAGATAACATAGATTAATAACATTAGATTTTCACAATTCATTATATTGATGAATTGTTATTTCTAAATTTGATAATGAATTGTTATTTCTAAATTTGATTGTGTGAAGGTTTGTTTTCAAAAACTCTCATACAATCCAATACAGAATCACAACCTTATACATAAAACCAAGACACCCAAACAAATTTTGAATATAATTCTAAAATTAAACACCTATAAAACAACAATCTGTATTAAACAAGTGCATACACTTTTTTCCAGACCATTTTGGCCTAAAGCAGGGTTTAAAGTAGGCTTTTAAGTTTTATGTAAAGATTCAGACAAAGTGAATCTTATGCCACTCTTGTGAAGGAAAACATAAGCTTGGAGGATATATGCCTGTAACGGGGAAGAAGGAGAAGCCAAAGGGTGCAGGGGATGCCTCCAGTCCTTAATAGAAGCTGATGAGAGCCAAATAGCCACACCCACATGTACCATAGATACAAGTCTGTTGCAGAAGTCAAATGACCTATTCCCTATCATCTTTCTCAGAACAACGAACACTGCACTCCATGCAAACACACCCACCACCACTGTATGCCATGTGTCAAAACTAACACTGCTACCCATATCCTTCGAACACCCAGTTTATACTGTGTTCATATAACAGAGCTGAAATTCTGGGTATTCATGAATTCGAACGATACAAATACAGAACAATTATGGATTCGTAACTCGTTTGAATTTCATGTGTCTTTGTGAAGAAGTAAAGGCTAGGTTGTTGGTAGGTAGGTATTTCCTTTAAAAGAGAACACGTAAAAGGTTGTGCACTGAGATATAATTATTTGGCGTCACTGTTGATGTTTTCTTGAGGCCGTGAAAGTAGAGAAAGGCTGCCATCGATGTTACCTAATGTTTTGGAGAGAAGCACGTAGAATATTTAGTTTGATAAAGCAAATTAATAGCCGGTGTCGTTGTTCAGGTGAGGTAGATGAAGAATTCAAGGCATACGTCTCCAGCAATGAAATGGAAATGGAAATGGAAATGGATTTAAGAATTTATTTTTGGGTCTATGGTTTATATATGAGACTATTATCTCTATCTGTGCTACACAAAAATCAGTTGAGCCTGCTTTCTTTTATTAATGAATACACGGTTGGAAATCAGAAATTAATTTTGTTTTTGCTTTTGGGATTCAACATATGACTTTTATGGGATTAGGGTCTGGTTCAATTGACGAGAGCTTAGATAGTAAGTCTCTTCCAAGAATATACTTGTTTTTAAGTAGGTGTTGTAATTGCACATATTTGTTTTATACTTTAAGGTTGTCTTCTTGTAGTCACATTTTGACTTCAGGGTCCCACTAACGTTCCATATCTCGATTTCTTATTGCATCATGAGGGCTCTTTGCACCAATGTTTTAATTTGAAGTCTTTCGTAAAAACAACAAACAAGTGATTATGTGTCATATTTTATGGAGTCAAGAGTCATACCTACCATTTCATTTGATGTGGTTTTATCCCCATGAGTTGGCAACTAGTGATTGGTATGTTGATGTTTATATGTTTACTACAAGGAATAAGTATAGAGATTTGTCAATTTGTAGTTTGTACTATCTATGGTAGTGTCCTATTGCATCGCATGGTTACTTTACATTGTAGATTTCATTTGATTTTTTTTATTAAAGAGGTGAGTTAGCAACAAATTCTACCATGTGTTCTCTATTTGGGTTCACATATGTTAATTCTTGTAGTAATGAGTAGTACTTGTGTTGAGTTGATAGATTATAATTTGCTTGTCAATGCTTGTGTGCAATTTATGGAGTAATTACAAAATTTTGTTCGACATAGAGTAGTTAGAGACATTTCATTGCATTGTGCAACTCTTTCACATCATGGTTTTGAGTGTGGACCCCACTATCATATGCATAATGTGCAATGCCACACACATGTAAAATATTAGTACATACAATAAAAAATTTATCATTATGCATGATGGCATCTATGATATTATTAGGTCACATATCAATTGTACTAAGCAACATGTCAATCACCTTAACAAATACAATACTCCTACTAGCTTAAGTACACTACGTGTTTCCATGGTGGCACTAGGCATAAAATTTAACAATTGACGAAAATAAATTCCATTGCTAGGGCTCTTCACATTGTGATTTTAAAAGGGTGTACTACACATAAAATTGTGATGTGCAATAGTCACCAATCTTGTTTACCTAATCACATCAATGGTCAGCATTCAATAAAAATTGAAAGAGTTGATAGTCGCACCGACACTCTTTCAAGTTGCATACCTGTAGTCAAATAGTAATTCTTATAGTTGTTTTGCATCCCCATAACTATTAATGATTTATGGAGGTCCTACAATAGCTAAATTGGAATTTCTCCTCACCAAAGCATCAATTCACCATGAAGGTGTGGTTATATTGAACACGCCATAGGACTAAAAGGGGTGGTGAACTAGTCTGAATCACTTAGTTTTAGATATTTAAACTTCAAACCTAAATTATATAATCATGAGAGTAATAAATCATGAAACCACCAAGCACATCAAACATATGAACACTAGATTTACGTGGAAAACCCAAGTAGGGAAAAACTATGGTGAGAATCAAAAACACAATATAAATATAATTTATTATAATGTTGGGCCTCTAGAACTCACTGTTCCTGAGAGGACTTGCAAAACTAAGGTTCACAACCACAGGGCAAGATATAAATGACTTGCAGAGCTGAAACATACTATCTCAAGGCAAGATACAAAAAGTTGCCAAGAGACTCATTGTCTTCTGGTAGAGAAAGGAATAACTGAATTGAAAGAAACAAGATCTCTTGATCATGAAATTGTCTTTGAACTACTATGTCAAGCAACCAATATCATGGCAAACACATCTGACTTCAAACTCTATCTCAAAAAACTATCATATAGAAGATATTATCATCAAAGCTCTTCACAACTAACTTTCACACAATCTCAACATCAAATTTGCTTGCAAACCATTAATATTTTTTGCTTGCCAATTTACACTTCTTCCATACCTCCACTCATACATCAACACTTCTTTATACACAAGAGTAATCATTATAAACCTTAACTAAGTCAGTCGTAGATAGAATAAACAATATTACAAGAATTCGGCCACCTAGACCTAGAAAATATTCATTCTGGTCCACCTCAAGGGATATAGAGGACCCAAAAACATCAACACGTGTCATTTCCAAATTATTAAAATGAACCACACATGCTAACACATCTTCTAAGTTTGACATCAAATGAAACATGTAAATAAACATTAAAGCACATTAACTAGTTGACCCAGAAACAAATCTTCAATACAAATTGCATAATGCAGATCTACACACGCCATGGTGAGACCCAAAACACTAACCAGACTCATGTCCTCCAAAGCAAATCTAGACCAAAATCATATGATTCAAGTATGATACAACACCATAGTCAACTGGAAAGTAGATCAACAGACAACATCGAATTTTAGAGGATCATAACTCTAACTCCACTTGCAAATCAAATCATCACATGAAAACTAAATTAGAACGCTGCACAAACCACATGAACAATTCCTCCAAATTGCAAAACCTGAATCCACATATCCGAAAGCCACTAGGCATTCTTCGAACCTATTTTGACAGACAACCTTACTATCAGAAACAACAACAACCAACTTTGCCATCTAAGAAATAGAGGACTTGCAAATCTAATAGTGCAATATACACTAAACATATCTACATTATATTCATAACCATAACACATAATCTTCACATACTAGTGGAATGCAAGACATTCTTCCACTAGGACATCAAAAACTCTTTCTTGCATAAGTATTGTTTCATGTATATTGAAACTTCTACTATACCCTACTTCTAGAAATACTTCAACATATCCACAAGACAATTCAACAATACCCGAACACATAAATACTCTTTCTTGCATATTGAAACTTTCGTACATCCTTACTTCAACATTAATGACAACACAAGAACAAAACAAGACAGGTTGACATCAATGACAACACATCACAACAACTCAAGTTTCTAACAGGTTATGTGCATGCAATGATACAAAGGGAAAATGGCACATATGCCATTAATATAATAATTGAAACTTTGATTACCAATTGGTTGGACACATTCTCTTTACTAATCATTTCATGGGATTTCCCTTAGTGCTTGGTGTAGGGGGTTGGCAAAAATTGCATGTGTAACCCATCCATGGGGGACCATTTATATATTTTCAACTATAAAGAGATGGATTTCTTAGTTGCAAAGGGTGAGGATACCAAAGAGAAAAAGTTTGTACACTATTATATACCACACGTATTTGAAGAAACTTAACCACCCCATAATGTGTATTTTTAAACTTTATTAAAATCTAAAGTCTAACTTTTAAATCAGACCTCTATTATAATGTTTTTAAAACTATTAAATTTAATTAAATTCTAAAAGAATGGTTGGGTCCATGAATTTGAAAATTGAAAAATCAAATTTGTTTGGATATTTAAGTGGGGTAATGCCTTGGAGTTGTTTGTATAGGAAAACTATCTACATTTTTTACTAATGGGCGTAACTTTGATCTAGGGGATCATATTTTTTAACTTCTTATAGTTAACAAAATTTTGTCTTTGAGCGCTACACAATGATGTAGCTTTTGTTCCTTGATTTTTTCATTTTTATCAATTTTGGGGGTCTCCAAAAGTCAAATGTTCTTTGCTACATGGTTTTGAGCATAATTTTTGTATATAGAGTTGATTCTTTTATTTTGAATAGGCGTTGCAGAGAATTTACAGTGTACTACATAGTGGATCAAATAGATTTTCAATTTTTGGTACAAAGAGAGGTTTTTTCTTGGTTGATCACTTGTAGATGTCTAAGATTTGAGGTATAATTGTGTGAGCATCTAGAAAAGTTAAAAGGTGAAACCTTGAGGGATTCATGTTTTATATAGTATTTATGATGGTACAATTGATTATTAGCTTTGATGCTTCTCAGAATAGGTTTTTTCGGAGTTGGACTTTGATGGTGAAAGGTACTAAGATTGTCTTCAATTTTGAGGATATGGGTTAACATGATTTGAGACTTGGAGTCTTGTGTGGATGATATATGAGCGCATGTACAACATTGGTGGTGATTATGTTGTCATGGCTATGCACTTGTGCAGTTTTGCATTGACACAACATCATAAAGTTTGTGGTTGTTTGATGGTGATGTAATTTAGTGTTAGGAGTTTGTTCTTATCTCTTGGATGCCTATTTGGTTACTTTCCTATGGTTAGTCATTTGTGATGTTTGGAAAATTATATTTGTGGCTGATTTGGTGTTTGGGTCTTGGTGTTTGCAAGGTTATCTTCTTTGATATCTCATCTAGCATGTTACTAACGTGATGATGAATTTGTGTGTTTCATTATTTGGGATTTATGTAACGATCCCCAAACCTACTCTTAGGAAAATAAATATTTTTTACTTTTACACAAGATAAATTTTGATACAATAATAAATGCATAACTTATTTTTTGAAATATAAAATTGTATTTGAATAAAAATACTTTAACATAACTAGTCAGAAACATAATGAAGGAAATACTTTCTTCATTTCACATTGCCTAAAGCATCATAAAACAAATCATGACATAATTTTCTTTACTGATCCACCATCATACTTCTCAAAGTCAATAAATTTTCTTTTATCACCTATCATATGATTTGAACATCCAAAGTTAAATATCCAAGCATTACGCTCTACTTTTGCATATAGCTCAATCTTCACACTCACTGGTTCTCATTGTTCTTCATGTCTTCCAAATTGTCAAACCTTCCATTATTCATCTACTATATAGCCAAGAACAATGACTCTTCATTTGAGTCATCACCATCTTCTTCTTCACATGAGTAGGTCTCCATTGAACATAAATTCTTATTGGGTTTGTTTCTATCATCTATTCTCTTATTTCTATCATTCCTTTTGTAACTATCCTTTCCCTTATTATCATCTTCAAATCTCTTACCATAATCTTTCTTATGCATGCATCTAGAAGCATAATCACTAGTTCTTTCATAGTTGAATCACTTGAAGGATAATTAACCTTTGTATTTTCTGAATCCTTTCTTCAGTCTTCACACAAATTTTTCTTCAATCGCATCCATGTCATTGCTTGATAAGGGTTCATCGTCAATGTTATTGGTAGACTTGAATCTTGCTTCTTTCTTTTCCATTGCAATTTCATCTAGTTTAGCAATATCAAAAATAGAGAGTGAACCATATACTTGATCTGAGGTGTATTTCTTCATATCATTACTTTCTTCAATGGAATTCTTCTTAGGCTTCTAGCTTTTAAGCAGTATCAATGTCACTTTTCTTACTTCACTTTCTTCTAGTTTTCCACCAATATCCCTAATTGCACTCACAACCTCATTTAATTGATGTAGATAGCTTTTAATGTTCTCATTATCAAACATCTCCAGGTTCTCAAAATTGTGCTTTAGATTTGTAATCTTGGCTTGCTTTGTCTTCAAATTACTAATATATACATTATTCATGATGTCCCAATTTGTTTACCAGACTTCAATCCCATAACCTTACCAAGTATCAAATCACTCAAACAACTAATTATTGCAACTCTATCATTTGTATTATTCTCACGTGTCATGATCTCGTCGAGAGTATAAGGACCATTTTGTGGAGAAGTATAACCAGACTTGATGAATTATGTGAGAATTTGCCTTTATCATCCCAAGATCTAGAGGCCAAATGAATAACACATGAGAGAGAAAAAAATGTAACAAGAATAAATTGTATTCCTATCAAGATGCAAAATACCCAACTAAGTACAATGTACATGAGCCTTCTTATAAAGGCAAGGCTATAGGAAAATGAGAGAACACAATCATGACATGTGGCCTAATGAGATGCAAGGGTAGGTAGGGGTAGGTAGGAGAAATAATAGAATATTTCACTAAAGGTGGATCACCCATCGAAAATTGAATGTGTTAACAAGATAACACCACAAAAGGTGAGATTTCTCCTATAACCATCTTCCCTGAATGCACAAGTTCCTAAGTCTATCATATGCAAACTACAATGAATGCATTATCCTAAGTCACCTTAAGTAAAGTGTAATTATGAGACATAATTTACACCAATAATCTCCATATTCTAGTTGAAAAATATTGTAAATGGTA
Source organism: Cryptomeria japonica (assembly GCF_030272615.1). Lineage (NCBI taxonomy): Eukaryota > Viridiplantae > Streptophyta > Pinopsida > Cupressales > Cupressaceae > Cryptomeria > Cryptomeria japonica. The sequence goes on along the minus strand of NC_081408.1, from coordinate 49,931,956 downwards.
TTCCATTTTTTCCTTCCAATAAGAGTAATTTGTGTCATCAAACTTCAATGCTTTGTAATTGACTTCCTACGCCAGTTTGGATCTTCTTGAAGCAATTAAGCTTCTCCTAGAGGAACCTTGTTTGAATACTAATTGTTGAACACACCACGTGAATGTGAGGTGGGGGTGAATCAATCTAGACCTTAAAATACTTTACTTCTTATATTTTAAACTCCAAATCATAATTAACTTACTAAGTTACAAAATAAGAAATATGAAAGCACAAAACAAAACAAGCACATGAAGACCAAATTTATGTGGAAAACCCTAAATAGGAAAAAATCGTGATGAGAATCACACTCACAATATGAATATAACTGATTACAATGTTTTAGGCTCACGACTAAGAAGCTCAATGTGCTTGATTGGACTTGCAAGCTCAAGCACACTACCTTAGGTTAAGATACAAAGGACTTGCATGCTGAGATATTTTGCCTCGGGGCAAGATACAAAGGACTACAAAAAACTACTAGAGAGGAACTCATTGTCTTCCAACAAGTACAAGGCATAGATGAAATAAAATGAACAAGATCTCCTAATCATGGAATTGTACTTGAACCATTGTATAAATTGATCGATATCATCCTAAACACATCTAACACTTCTTCAACACCAAATCTACTTGCACATCATTCACATCCACTTCACAACAATTCACACACATTCCTTATTACAACTCATACATCTCCATATCTTTCTATACGAGATTATTCATTAAAACCCTTAACTAGGTCAACCAGAAATAGAGTATACAATATTACATAAATTTGGTCATCCAGATCTATAACATCCATTGCGATGCACTCCATGAAATAAAGGGGACCCAAATACATCACAAAACATCCTTCTAAGTTAATTCCAATGAACCATACATGCTAACACATCCTCCAAAGTTGGCATCAAATAAAACGTGTAAATATTATATAAATATAAATATATTATATTATTATATTTCTATTGTTTATTGATATTTTAAGAATTATAATTTCTCTTCAAAAAAATAGTTAATTTAAATTATGCATAATAATATTTTTTAAATAAGAGCAAATTATTTGCATTGGTTTATTGATTTTTTTTTCATATTTAATATGTATGCACCGTTGAAATTGTTAAAAGTATTTATAAATAAAAAAAATTATATAAAATTCTTTATAAATTAAATATTTTTTTGGAGTGTATATTTTTCTCAAAATGTCAAATGAAAGAAACTCAAATGGCCAAATTGTCATAAAAATTTCACATGACAAGTAAGGGTGGCCATCAAATAGTAGGCCTCATATACACCAAGGTGAGACATGATTACATAAGATTTTGAAATGTGCCCCAATTATATAAATTGAGACAAAGTGATAAGTATCCTAAATGGACCTTATGTAAACTTAAATGATTGGTGTGAATAGGAACTAGATGATGAAATTGGTAAGGTAAAATATTTTGCTTACACCAACACTAACAATCATGGGAGTAATGTTAGCATCCTAATTCTCCTCAATTGGAGGAATATATGATGCCCTCAAATTCTTGATTTGTATAAACATGAACAAGCTCTAAGATTCCTTATTCATGAAAACCTAATCTTTTATCTTGATAATTCACCATTCTATTGATTTGATTTACTTTACAATGAAATATTTCTTACTTTCAAAAGAATGAAAATCCATCATGAAATAACTTAAGAGCAATACAAAAATTTCTAGCCCAAATCTAAAGATACCACCTAGAAGGGACTTTTATTTAGGGGAAAGGACCCAGTAGTTGTGCACCCTAACTTCGCGCTTCTCAAAATCCTACTTGGAAATTTCAAATCACTCTGATTTTTTTACAGCAGCTTACTTGGCAAGTCCCCTGCTTATAACTAAGGTTTCAGGGCCACATCATCAAATATGATGCCACGTCAACATGCTTTTTGCCAAGGTGTCCAAAACAGCCCCCAAAAAAAGTGAGACCAATAGGCGTGCAAAAGAGACCCCAATAGTTGTGTAGCTGACATGGCATCACCTGATTGGTTACTTTTTACAATATTAGTACATTTCTTAACAACTATTGGTACATTTCCTAACAATTGTTGGTACATTTCCTAACAAAAATTGATATTTTTTGTTCAAACAATAGGTTTTATTTCTTCAATTTTTGGAACAAAAGGTATCAACAACCCTCACAACAATTGGTACATGCTCAACTACTGGGTCCTTTCCCCTACTTAAACAAGATTCTAAAATACATTTAGTCGCATAAAACTCAATTCAATAATAAAACCCTTCCGTAATATCACATATTTAAGTTTCAAAAACATACTATTGTAGATTTAATCTCTATACAAAGTAAAGATAGAATTAGCAAATAAATTTGCATAAGAGACACGATCGACCGTCAAAATTAGTGGAAATTCCAATTAAGTGATGTTGACCGTCCATGCAATTTAATTATACCCTTTTTTATCGACTTTTGCATGTCGACATTCTAATTTTAGACTGAGGACGGACATCCCGTTAATTTTAGACTGAGGACATTTATATCAAGACAACCTAAAATACGAATGTTCCAAACAGAGTTTGGAGTCTGAGAAATTTCTCTGTATATTCCACACAGCTACAAGGTAACTGTTATGGCATCAAGAAAATCTACTGATCCAGCGAAAAGCCAGGGGAATTATTTTGAACTTCTTCCAGAGGAAATCACCATTGAAATCTTGTCCAGGCTGCCTCTTCCCAGTGTTTTTCATGCTCAGAGTGTTTGTCATTCATGGCGGACCATTATTTGCTGTTCTGCCCAATTTCACAAGCTGTGGGATGAGAAGAATAGTGAACAGTGGCTTTTTATGGATGACCGTGATGGTGGGGTTGAGATCTTTAATCCCAGTGGCCATTTTAAAAAGAATATGTTTGATTCTTCCTTTTGGCTTCTCAAAGCTGCAAGTGGGGGTCTTTTGCTTTATTTGAACAGGACTGATGGAATGTTTCAAGTTGTTAATCCATTAACAATGGAAGCTCGGCAGTTGCCTGATCCAATCTTGGGAGAAGAACATCTATCCTTTTATCTGAAGATAAATCATAAGAATAACTGTAGTTGATCTTATTGTTGATTCAACAACCAGGACTTATCAGGTGATTGTTCTTGGGCATTTGAATCAAACTGTGGATCTTTTGATATTCAGATCTGCTACATCTTCTTGGGAAATTAAAGCTATGGAAAACAGTTTACAAACTAGAAGGTTTACAGATTGGGCTCCCTACAAAACAGTGAGCAACCAAACAGTTCACTGCTTTCTATTGCAGGGGCATGATCAGTCTTCTTACAATCTATGTGGAGAAATTGTTCATGCAAAGGAAAAAAATGGCAGAGGATCGGAAGGATTTGTGATGGGAAAAAATGTTAAAGTAGCAATTTGGGCTGCACCCATTGGGAGGAATTTTATGTTTATTTTTGAATTGGATGAGGCTTCTTCTCAATGGCGAGTGGTGTCTGCGTGCAGATTAAACATAAATATTCAGAACAGAAGCTTTGGTGAACTCCTTTGTGAAAAAGATTTTGTCTTGAGTTGCCTTGGTGCATCCAAGGATTGTATTTGGGTAATACCTGCATTTAGTGATAAAGATGTATGCCAAACCAAGTTGATACTGCAGCAGCAGAAAGTTATTTTCAAGGGCAGAGCATTCCCTACACCCTTGAGATTTTCTCTATGCCCCTGAGGCATACTTTTAATTGACTTTAGCTTTAATGTGGGCATGGTGTAAGTTTTTGAAACTGGCAGTGATAGACATGCTTTTTTCACAAACAAAAAAATTGTGATCCTTGAAATCAATAGTTCCTTTGCTATAAATGTAAGTGCAAAAACAATTTTTTTTTTGGCATACAATTCTCATTTATGTTTACATAGAATATATCACAGAGAAGTTACATATTTCACTTTGACTGCAATCAATCCCTTCATTTTTTGGGCACCTAATTTACTTTGGGAGATAGATTGAAGCCTTAGTCTTGCCAACAAAAAGTTAAACTTTTTGTTCTTTTATCAATAAATCATAATTGGTGTTCAATGCAGGCAACAACATTTTGGCTTACAGGCGGTCAGTATCTTCTGGTCTACAAGATAGTCAGAATGGTCTTCTGAAACTGTCCAAAAGAAACAGTAGGGAATCAAAATTTTCATAAGTAGATGTAATAAATTGCATTATGTATGGCACAGTCCTATTTAGAAACATTTTATGGTCTATCCTTGGCCAATTTGTTTTAACTCTTACACACTTGTTCAAAAATTATCTTGTCAGGTAGTCAAATCAATCACAAAAGCAAAAACAACCAAATTTATAAAAGCTGATAGGCTGGGTCAACTAAGCTCTCTTAGTGATTGGTTGTATAATTTTATTATTTAATAATAAGTTGTATTCTGCAAGATTATAATTTGGAAAGTTACTTTATAAAAATTCTATTATAATATAATTTTCACATTAATTCAATATTATTACTTTTATTTTAACAGTGTACAAATGTAAATGCTATTTAATTTTAGCAATAACAATACTTGTACACTGCAATGTTGACACTCTTAATTTAGATGTAAGAGGTGAGAACATGTGTATCTAAGTGAAGTTCCAAATATATCAGCACTGAGTTTCAAGTGCAATTGACAGTAGCACAGAAGTGTTGTAGCTCAGTAAAAAAGACAGTGTCACAAGTTATTAGATGGTTTTTTTGTTTCGATCATCAGCAAAATGCAATTGATAGAAAAATGATTTAGCAATTGATTCATCACATGAGCTTCAAGATAATTGATATTTTTTATATTGTTAATCATTTACAAATATTCTATTTATACAAATTTCAACATAAAATCAATACAAACTCTTACAAACACAAAACAAAAATAAACCAATTTCTTTTCAGAAACTACACTAAAAACCATTTATCAAAGACCAAGAACTACACAGAAATCTACTTATTTAAGTGACAAAGCTGCAATGGCCTATTCAACACAATCGAAGATTAGACTCATATGCTTAAGCTGAAAAACATAAACTGATTTGAAGGATTGACTTAATAGAATGGTATGGAACATTTCAAAGCAGACTTTGGTGAGAGAGAAATTAAAAGGATATCTGGTACTTAAACAAAGATACGTGACAGTTTGATCCAGATATGTGATAGTGTTGTTAGAATGTAGTGGTTTGCAATCAACAATGATGATTTTGTATTTGCCCCAAGACGGTGACAGTTTGTGTCAGAAAATGACTTGTGATGTTCCAATTTTCTCAAATCTTCAACCAACTTAGACCCTTGATCCATCATTTTGCATTATAAAGTGGTAATATAGACCATTGTAAATTTGAAGGGGTAACTATAGAGTGAGGAATTGAGATAAGAAATGAAATTGTATAAGATTCTTAGTTTCAGAAAAAAGGACATAGATATTAATGTTAGATTCAAGTTGATAAAAGGTGTGAGTGGTTTAAGATCTATGTTGCTACTCAAATTAATTGTGTAGTTGGTTTACATTTTTCTTGAAGATTTTGATTTTTTTAAGGTAAATTTTCTTTATTTTTGTAGTGATTGTTGTGTCCTCATTTTTTTTTTAGATATTATGAGTTTCATATTGCTTAGAGAGTTTAAGTCTTTATGAGATAACTTGGTTTGTTGGGTGACAAATAAATCATTTTATATTTATCTTTTCTTTCAAGTTTAAAAATTATTTATAAAAAAATATTTGTTTGTCATGCTACACGTGTCTCTTTTCTATGAAAGAACTAATAGATTTAAACTTGTATTTTTAAATTGTTAAGATAGGTCCTGGATATGACACAATTTGTAAACTTAATCTAATTCTTCAAATCCATCCATCATGAACCATTTATCCCATACCATAAGAACTAGGAGAATGTGGTTCTCATAGGAAATTGTCTAATTTGTCTTTGCACTTGATTTCAATTTATTATTAATGGTTTTCATTATTTATATGTGGTGTTAAATTTATCACATAATGAAGGTGTTCACTATTCATGACCATTAAGACATAAATACAAGTATTACAATATACAATCCTTTTCAAGGTTACAACTTTTTTGGATAACAATCTTTACAACCACTACCTATAAGCTATGCATGCCTATGTAATCTAGGATAAAGATTTTATCCTCATATCACCAAAATAATCACACCAAGATTATTGATTAGCATATTTTCTTAGACCCAATTTATCTAGAATCATGCAAACATTTGGTTACCAAGACTCACATTTGATCTTTGTGCATTTTAAGGATATTGATCTAGAAACAATTTGTCTTAACTAAAGTATTCTAACTATCGTCATTTCCAAGAAATGCAATTGTCTCTTTGACTCAAAGTGCTTGGTCAAAAAATAACAATTGGATTCTCCCATTGCCAATGGAAGTCAAAATAATGCCCAATTTCAATGTCACTTATAAATTTTCACTTTAATTTGATAAGTTTTAGATCACAATTATAACTAAGAAAGCCATTTATTATAATTTTATTGCTAATCTAGAATAATATTGATTATGTATAATAAAAAAAATGACTTGGTTATAATCACACTGAATTAATTATAATTAATATGTTTCATGTGAGCAGTTGGGTTGGTCATGCAATTAACAACAATTTGCTAATAAAATTTAATCACAAATAAATCCCATCTCAAACATATACCTAATAATTATTCTAGTAGGCATTGACATTTATAAGTCTCTTCATGGGGATGTGGTTTTCATGGTTGGGAAAAGAAGTTGGACTCAAACTCTTGATTACGAGGGTCTCCCTTTTCGATGCAGATGTTACTTCTTCATTGGTCATCTAGCTACGAATTATCCTATTTCTCATTGCAAGAGCACTACTATGTGTTGGATGAGTGCTAACAAAGATCACTTGACTCTTCATGCCTCTAATTCTTTGTCCAATGGCTCTTTTAGGATAACAATGCTTCCTTTTCTTCCAATGTTGATTTGACATGCTCTCTAGACCCTACTAGGAACATCCTATGTATTGACCTCATAGCTTGCTTTGCTTTCAACTTCATATTAGTACTAGATTACTAATGTAACAAAAGGAGGCTTAAGCTCTCTAAAAACAACACTCCTGCTATGTATTACCTTTTGTGCAATAGGGTCCCAAAGCTTGTATCCTTTCACACCATAACTATATACGATGAAGATAAATTTCACAGCCTTGTTCTCCAACTTCATTCACTTCTCCTTTGGCACATGTGCATATGCCTTGCAACCAAAAACACTAAGATGTCTCAATGAAGGCTTGTGACTTGATCATGCTTCCATAGGAATTTTATTAACAAGAGATAATGTAGGGGACCTATTAGCAAGCAGTGGCTACAACTTCAACCCAAAATTTTTGTTCTAGACCAGCACCACTTAGCATACTCCTAGCCTTCTCCATCAGTTTCTTGCTCATTCTTTTTGTTGCTCCATTCTATTGTGGAAAATACGGAGTTGTCTTCTATCTATTAATGTCATAGTCTTTACAGAATCTATCAAAATCATTTGAACAAAATTATTCGCTATTATTAGTCCTCAAACATTATTTTCTTTCCAGTATGCAACTCAATCATTGCTTTAAATTCTTTAAATTGACTAAAATCTTTAGATTTACTCTTTAAAAAATATACCCATATCCTTCTACTAAAATCATCAATAAATGAAACATAATATGTAAATTTTTCCAATGGAAGGAACATCTATAGGACCAAATACATTAGAATGAATAAGATCCAAAACACCACAAGATTTATGAGATTTCAAGTAAAATTGAACGCAATTTTATTTTTCGTAAATGCAATGCTCACAAAAATTAAAGCCAAGATTACAATCATTCAAACCTTCAACAAGGTTTTTATTTTTCAAGGTCCTTAGATCCTTTTCCCCAATGTGGCCAAATCTTTGGTGCCATAACATAGTTTTCTCTATAGGTAACTTTTCTTTAGAAGAAAGAGAACCCTTAGGTACCCAAATTCCATGTCCATCTGATGAAGGTGAAACCCTCAAATCTTCTGACAATGTATCCACATATTTGCTTTTTACAGAAGTTTTATTACACTCAACAGTGCATGCCTCTAGCTTATACAAAGTGTCAAACCTGACACCTCTAGAAATCACCATAACACCCTTAATCATCTTGCATCTTGCATCAAAAAAGACTACTTGCACACATGCATCTATCAATTTTCTCACAGATAATAAATTTTCTTTTAATCCAAGGATATGCAACACATTGCCAATCCTTTTTATTCTACCATCAAGAAACTTGATCCTAACTTTACCACGACCAACAACATCTAAATGTGAATCATCACCCAAGTACACTTTACCTCCATTAAATTCTTCATATTCAAAAAAATGATCTTTATTGGAAGTCATATGAAAAGATGCACATGAGTCAATTAATCATGCATCATTACCTACATGAGTAGCCAAAGCTACAATGAATGCATCTCTATCTTCCTTCTTTGGCTCAGAATCATAATCGTACTTCTTTTTCTTCTTCATTTCTTCTTTGTAGTCCTTACGAATGTGTCCTAGTTTACTGCAATTCTAGCAAATGACTTTGTACTTTCCTTGAAGCAGAGGACTTGGACTTATTATTGTATCGGCTTAAGTTTTCACCTTAAAAGTAACTTGTGACTTGTTAGTCCATCATGAAAATATAAAACTACAAGAACCTCAAGCTTCAACCAATGAAATGCCATGAAATAAAAGAAAATGAAATGATTATATCTCCATGGATTATGTCTCATTATGTCCTAACCCTGTTGTTCTTGGTTGCACATGATTTTCTCTCAGACAAGCACTGGTAGCTTCCAAGATGGCAACTGTGGAATGGACTGATAGATGATATGAGATGCAAGTCATTCTATGAAAATGATTTATGCTAAATCGCTCAAAAACTCTAAAGATACTTAAACAAATGAACTCACAAATTCAAAGATTAAGACTCCTAATTGACTATGAGTTTAGCTATTAGTTTCAAAAATGGCTTAGGAGACCTCTATTTATAAATTTTTGAGTGCATGAGCCTAAGTGGCAATGATCGACAGTCATGATTAAATCTTTCTTTTTGGATGGCAATGAGAAAAAGGTTGAGATGTGAGAGATAGAGGTGGAAGATGTTCCTCCTATACCTACAGAATGGAGGAAAAGATGGAAGGAGAAGCCAAGTGTCAGAAAGCTCACCTTGACTGAGGATGAAGACTGAGAGAATCTAGGATAGTTGAAGAAGATTTAGGGATGGAGGGACAAGTGGAGATGGACTAGTGTTAGGTGGACAAAACCTCCTCCAAGAATATAGGAGTGTTAGAGATAAAATAGGGAGGTTTCAAAGATTATGCGCAAGTACACATTTTATTCATGAATATGGAAGTTGAAGATAAGTGGCTAATAAATGTTTTATTTTTATTTATTTCTATTGATTTAAATTAGCCATGTGATGGATGAGTTGACAAAGGTGAAGATGATGTGGAGATGAGGTGAGTTGGAAAGTGGTAATTAAATAATTATGAAATTATTTTAAATAATAACTATAGGATAGTGAATAGTGCACAAATATAGGGTAAGTGTACCAAGATGGTGAACAAAAAGGGGGGTATAAGTGGCCACTTTTCTTTTTTTTTCTTCTGAAAACAGGTAAACTTGAACTTCAAAGAGATATTCGAAGGTTACACACTCAAAACTAGGAGTTGAAAAAAGAATAAGAATTGTAGTACTCTGAATCTAGTTTCTAAACTACTAAAGTTTTTAAAAATTGGATAAGATTAAGAGGGTCAAACCTCTTTCACATGAAAAATTGTTCCTGATTTTTTCTGAAAAATATAACATAGATGTTTTCGTGCGCTGCACAAAATATATAATTAAATTTAGTATTTTGTAAAACCCTTTGGTAGGATGATAGGTAAGATTGAGATCTAGAAGTTGTGTATTTTTTTGTAATTTTTCATTGAGTATTTTTTTTTTTATGATTTCTTGAAGTGGCCGCATCCTGAAAATTTGGTACTTGTTCGTGCACTAGACATAACTTACATCAAAATAATCGAAAATGAATTTTTTTTTTTGAATTGTATATAACTTAGTGTAGAAAAATAATATGTAATTTATTTTGAATTTGGTCAAGTATATCAAAAGTTATTAAAAAAATGGTAGACGTATGTCTATGAGGACTGTCAAGGCACTAGTAAAGAAAAATAAAGTTTACTATGCTAATGTTGTCTAAAAATAGAAAAAATTATATGGTCAAAAAGATGAGAAGACGTGTGAGATTATGGTGGTAATTTTAGTGACACCCACTTGATCATTTTTAAACCTGATGATGATAAAGTCAAGAAATCATGTTGGAAGATGAAAAAACGTGTAAAGGGACAAAAATGGAGGGAAAATGGGCTTGCAAGCCTTAGGGCCGTTTTCCAACCCTCTTACCAAGGCAAAACCTGCACGGGTTTTTATGTGCAAGATAACCTACTCAGGTTTTAAAAAAAAAAGTCTCATTCATAGTTCTACATAACCCGTACGAGTTATGTAGAACTCAAACCATCATTTTGAGTTTCACAAAACCCGTACGGGTTATGAAAAACCAAAATTATGGTTTTTCATAATGGGTTATGAAAACGTCATTTTGAGTTTCATAAAACTCGTATGGGCTATGAAAAAACATTATTTTGATTTTCACAAAACCAGTACGAGTTATGAAAAACATCATTTTGAGTTTCACATAACCTGTACGGGTTATGAAGACATCAAAATGTATGCTTGTAAACTTAGCATATACTACACATATGTATAGACATACATATATAATATTTGTTTATGTATGTATATATGCATATCTATAGTTATATATACATATATTTATATAGATATATGTATACATGCATGTCTCTCTTCTTTTCCTCTCTCTCATCTTCCTTCCCCCATCACCGTCTCTGTCTATTCTGAGCCCTAATTATCCTTCTTGAGTTCTATCTCATCTCTCTCCCCCTCACACTTCTCTCTCTGTCGAGTCTCTCATGCTCTTCTCCTTCTCCTTCTCTCTCTACCTCATGTCTCTCACCCTCTCCTCCTTCTCCTGTACTCTCTCTCTCTCTCTCTCTCTCTCTCTCTCTCTCTCTCTCTCTCTCTCGCGCGTTATCTTGTCCTATTATCACCCTCTCCCCCTCTCATTATCTTGTCATATTCTCTCTCCTCCTCCCTCTCTCTCTCTCTCTCTCTCTCTCTCTCTCTCTCTCTCTCTCTCCTCTCTCTCTCTCTCTCTCTCTCTCTTCCTCCCCCTCTCCCTCTCTCCCAATATCCTCTCTCTCCCCCTCTCCTTATCATATTCTCTCCCTCTCTTATTATTCCCTATTCTCTATCTTACCCCCTCACCCCCTACTCTTTGTCTAACTGCCTTTCTCACCCCCTCTCCTTATCCTATTCTCTCTGTCTCTTCCTATCCCCTTCTCTCTCTCTCTCTCTCAATCCTATTCTCACCCTCTCTCCCTTCTATTTATTTCCCTATCTCTCTCACTCTCTTCCTATCCCCTTCTCTCTCTATCTCTAACAGTCTCTCCCTCCCCCTCTCCTTATCCTATTATATCCCTCTCTTCCTACCCCTACTCTCTCTCTCCTCCCCATCTCCCTAGTCTATATCTAACTCTCTCTCTCTCTCTCACAATCCTATTCTCACCCTCTCTCCCTTCTCTTTCTTTCCCTGTCTATATCCCTCTCTTCCTATCCCCTTATCTCTTTGTCTCTAACTCTCTCTCTCTCTCTCTCTCTCTCTCTCTCTCTCTCTCTCTCTCTCTCTTCATATCCCCTTCTTTCTTTGTCGCTAACTCTCTTTCCCTCCCCCTCTACTTATCCTATTATATCCCTATCTTCCTACCCCTACACTCTCTCTCTCTCTCTCTCTCTCTCTCTCTCTCTCTCTCTCTCTCTCTCTCTCTCTCTCTCTCTCTCTCAATCCTATTCTCACCCTCTCTCCCTTCTCTTTCTTTCCCTATCTCTCTCCCTCTCTTCCTATCCCCTTCTCTCTTTGTCTCTAACTCTCTCTCCCTCCTACTCTCTCTCTCTTCATATCCCCTTCTCTCTCTCTCTAACTCTCTCCCCCTCTCCTTATCCTATTATATTTCTCTCTCTCTCTCTCTCTCTCTCTCTCTCTCTCTCTCTCTCTCTCTCTCAATCCTATTCTCACCCTCTCTCCCTTCTCTTTCTTTCCCTAACTCTCTCCCTCTCTTCCTATACCCTTCTCTCTCTGTCTCTAACTCTCTCTCCCTCCCCCTCTCCTTATCCTATTCTATCTCTCTCTCTCTCTCTCCCTATCCCCTTCTCTCTCTCTAACTCCCTCCCCCTCTCCTTATCATACTCTCTCTCTCTCTTCTCTTTCTTTCCCTATCTCTCTCCCTCTCTTCATATCCCCCCCCCTCCCTCTCTCTCTCTCTCTCTCTCTCTCTCTCTCTCTCTCTCTCTCTCTCTCACACACACACACACATCCTATTCTCACCCTCTCTCCCTTCTCTTTCTTTCCCTATCTCTCTCCCTCTCTTCATATCCTCTCTCTCTCTCTCTCTCTCTCTCTCTCTCTCTCTCTCTCTCTCTCTCTCTCTCTCTCTCTCTCTCTCTCTCTCCACTTCTTCTTTGGTTCCTAGTTCTACATAACTTGTACCGGTTATGCAGAACTAAGGACAAAACTTCTAGTTTTGCATAACCAGTACGGGTTATGAGAAATTTTTCCTCAAAACCCGTACTCTCTCTCTCCACTTCTTCTTTGGTTCCTAGTTCTACATAACCCGTATGGGTTATGCAGAACTAAGGACAAAACTTCTAGTTTTACATAACCAGTACGGGTTATGAGAAAATTTTCCTCAAAACCCTAACTTATTTTTTTTTTATTATTATTTTTTTAATTTTTGGCTAGGCTTGGTGTTACCAAGCCTAACACGTTTTTGAATTTCATAGAACACGCACAGGTTATTATATTTTGTTGGATTTCGTTGAATGAAATAAGATTTGCAAAGATTTTTGTGGAATTCAATGACCATTTATCATTATGAAGGAGACAAAAAATTATTGTCTTTTTGGCTAGTTGTAAATAATATTGCCTAGTAACTAAATAAATCATTTAAAAAAATACTTTTTTTGCAATGATTGTTTGAAGAGAAGACCAATAGGAAAGATAAATAGTATTCTACAAATTAAAATAACTTGTGCCTCAATTTAAAATATACAAATATATGCAAATGTTTTAAAATACTGTCACATGATTGACTAGCTTGTCAAATGAAAAACATTCAATGAATGCATTAGTAATCCCTAATAGAGGCACAAGAATGGAAATGAACATTTTAGAGTTGGAAACCATAATAAATATGACCAACGACTCTAAAAGTCTTGTTCATTCAATAATACATTGGCATCACATTAATATTATTGCTGCTATTTTCAAAAGTGGAACGTATAAATTACAGAGGATTCTGGACAGATAATGTGCCCTATAGTGGCAAATAGTGGATATGGTAGAAGCCAATACATGTATATTGCACTCTAGTAATAGTGCAATGTATTCAATGTGTACACAATTGCTAATAAATAAATTAAATATGCATTGAATGAAATACTTTTTGTCAAGGGAATACATCTCATCAAATAATATTTAATTATATTTTGTTGGATTTCATGAATGAAACAAGACATGCAAAGCATCAAGTTCCTGTCGATGGTGATATGGTAATATGTTTGAGATGGTAAAGATAAATGTATGAAAATTGTTGTACAGTAACTTTAGATTGATAAACCATAACATTTGACAATAATATGCTTGAAATCTTTACTTGATGATATGTTTAGTAGTGAGAATAGAAACATCAAGCATAAATTTACATAAGCTTGTCCAAATAATGTTTGTGTAAGATTTTATTTAAAAGATCTATGACAAATGGTATTCAGTCACAATTTAAAAAAATAGTATGAACATTAAAAATTTCTAGAATTAGTGATATCATGAACAATAGCAATAATTTTGTAATTTATGATTTAAATTTTGGAATAAATTGATGTATAAATGAAAATATAATATCTTAAAGATTTAAAGTATATAAAGGGTTCTCATAATAAAATTCTACACTTACAACTCTGCAAATTTATATATAACAAGTAAGGGTGCTTGATTTTATAAACTATTGCTAGTTAGGGATTCATTGTTGCCAATCATGCCAATGGCTCGTAACTGTTGAAGTTTTTTTATTAAATGGGTTTTATATATTTTCTTGTAGTTGAAGGCAAAATGAACATAGCATAAAGAGTTGTTTGCACAGTCAAAACTACTACACCTACAGATCTTGTTAACCACAAGAAAGAACACTAATTCTAAAGTTTTTTTATCGTGATTCTACACAGAAGAATCCAAATAAATAGAATGAAGAATCTTGTGGTAGGCAACAAATAAAAATGACACCTGGTGACAGACAATAAATGAAAATCATTTGATTTCACCTATACCTGTATTTACTAAACAATTATCGATTAATTCAAAAGATTTTACCTATCAAATCTAAATAATTAAAACATTTTAGTAAATAGATGCATCGAACTAAACAACTATCAATTGATCCAAAAGATTATATCCACCAAATCTAGATAATAGATAATAAGCTTTTAAATGATGAAAAGTCTAAAGAGAGGTAGGCTCAAGGAATATACACATAGTTTTGTTATTTGAGCTTCAGAAACTTTCTAAAACAAATGCGATTAACATTGCCAACATTCACTTTACCCAAGGCATGCATGGAAGATGAGAAAAACTATACATGGTCCATGGACAACAAGAATTCATTTAAGGAGTTTACATAAATGAACAAGCATTCCATGAACCATCACATGTTTCCATAAAATGGAGAGCCTTGTTAAAATGGTATTCATGTTGTAACACATGCAGGCATAACTATACCAGGAACAAATAAATATCAAGGCCTTTAGACAAATAAAAAAGTTGAAAAGCATAAATGATATATGAACTTTTGTTTAGATCTTAAAAGAGAATTCATTAATCTTGCAAAGGATGAAACCAGATGTGTGCTTCGTATGGCATAGTACACAATGCATGTTGAGACAATGGTTCGCCACTATTGATTGCCAAGCCTTTCCTTAGTTCCAAATCTGCATCTCTCATTCTCCCAACTTCCAATAAAGGAAATGAAAGCATCCCATATATGTACTATTCATACCTCAAGAACTTAGTGAAACCAAGAAAGATATCATATTAAAGTATATAATTCTATTTAAACAGAAAATGTATGAATATAATTCTATTTAGTTCAGACTACAATAATTTTTTTGCACAACTCTTCACATTTAATGCTTAACAATGTCTTGCAAATATGTGCATAGTTCGATATTGTTGTCTTCCAATTGCTTGAAGTTTTTTTCTATCTTTGCTAAGTCCTTCTTTACTTGTTGCACCTCTAATTGAAATTTTGAACATAGCTGACAACATTGTTTTCTTTCCCGTGGCAAGCTGGAACCATTCTGTCTCAAGGAATAGTAGTCATTGCATTGATGTTCAATTGATATGTCATAATTGAAATGTTCACTATTTGACATGCCTTCCACATTTAAAATTTTGTTAGTTGTTATCTGAAGCTCTGTGGAGAAGTTGTCAACTTTGTGGCATAGAGTATTTTGTTGAATCCAAACTTGGCTATCCTCTAAAATATATGAGCAGAAGAAATTGTCAGTGAAGTCAATTACTGCATAGCAATGCCAAAAATCGGGATAATAATTTACAAATAAGGTTCATACCAGTTATTTGATGTAGGTATACACACTTTGAAGCTGTGTGGCCTACTTTTTCCAAGGCTGGAGTTGACAAATGAGGTGTAGCATTATAATTTCTGAAACAATTACAAGTAATTAGACCTGCATAATTGTCGCCATTGCCTTTAATAATGTCACAAACAGTTGGCTAGAAAATGTATTTGTGGACAATATCATTCAACAATCCACTACCTGGGGAAGCAGTTATTGTGCTTGCCTTTTCTAGTGTTGGGGTAGATGGATTTGATGGAAACAACTGTAAAGTATTAGTTGACAACATGCAATCGCCTTCTTGAATCATTTGACTAACATTGTCAATGTCTATGGAACTATGTACAATGGAATTAGCATACAGGACTGGTATACTGTAAATAGTTGCTCTAGACATTGGGCTTCTAAGATGGTTAATATGAGGAGGACAATGAAAATGTGAAAATAAGCTTCAAGTTGTGCAAGTATTATACTTTCCTTGCTCCATCTAACTACATGTTTTTGTAGAGATGACAAAGGACGTGTTTTTTAGCATTCTCTCCGTATTTTTCTTAGCTTTCTCAAACCCCTTGATACAAAACCATTAAGCAATGACCAATGCAAAAAAGTAGTAGAATATTACTACATTGCATGTCAATAATGTAATGAATAGAGGAGTGGCGTTTATTGTCATAAGCATGACAAATACGATGCACATCTCTACAAAGAGAGGACCTAGTTCTAATGGCAAGTTACTGTGATAGACAGGGGCAACCATTGTTTTAAATTTTATAGTACTCTAGTACTATGTGCACATGATAATTTCATGACCTGTACAAAATGTATACGAGTTTAGTAATTTTCAAATATGTGTCTTATATAACAATATCGTAATGAATATCAATGGAAAAATAAATTTTATTGTACAAATTTAAATGAGGAGTGTTTTGATTAATTTTTTGTCGTGCCTATGGAACTACGTTGTATCTATAATGGTAAGTTCATTTATGTAAACAACAATGACAATATGTCAACATCATTTATTATTGTGAAGATTTTTTCCCTCTCAATGGAACTACATTATCTCTACAATGCTAGGTTGAGTTTACAGTAATATGAAATTTGTACATAAAAAAAAAAAAAGTGAATTGTACTTGTATTGCTGAAATTTCAAGCTAGTATTTAAGCTGATTTCCCTTCAATATAGAAAAATTGGGCTAATTTGAACCCTGCAACACAACTATTCGACATCATGTGTCAGAACCTACTTCATTGTGATGTCAACTATTTTGATTTGCTTAAGATTTGCAAACAGAAAGAATATTTGTAATTCATCGTTGGATTTATTACTATAAAAAAGAACTATTAAATTAATTAAACATTTGTACACATAAGGGTTAACTAACTCCTAAAAATATTATTTTTACTTAAGTTGAATATGATCTTCAAATTATATACGAGGTATTTTCAACTCAATATAATAGAAAAGAACGATAAAGAAATTTTTGGAAAATAAAAAATTTGTACATTTTTACATAGACAAATAAATTATTTCTTACATGTTAGTTATATGTAAAAATAGATAGTTATATTAATTTCATTTTTTTGAACCAAAAATTAATATGTTGTAATCAAGTATTGATTTCATAGTGAATATTGCATTGTTTTAAGTGATTGGGTAGTGATATTTTTGTGCATTGTTGTTGTTTTCCCCTTGTTTAGTGATTATAAATCTGACATATTAAGTTTACGACAAGCACAATTCATGATTGCAGTTACCGATTTCACATTTTCACACACATACATCTCAAATAGCAATAACAATGACACATTTAAATGTATACTTCCTTGTGAAAATGTCTTATGTTTATGTCTAAAATATATTGATAGTAGTAAACATTGGAACACATATAGCTTTTATAGTAGAATAATAAAGCATAAACATAGGTGCATGATAAAGATGTGCATGCAAATTAAGAAGACACTTGTGAAGCAAGTCTGGGAAGTGCAGTTGTAATAGGTGGATGAAGAGGAAGATGTGTGTATAAGAACATCAATGCCTTGAACACATTTGATAGCTTTCTTGTGAGATCATGACCCAAGTGCTTGTTGTGTTCTTTCAATGCATGTGTAAAAACCAACTCACAATTATTGTTCACAACAACTTTTACATCATTGTAAACACAAGAAGCTGCATCACATAGTGCTATTGTGTCGGGCGAGAATATACCCCCCAAAAGACCATTATGGTTTCTTCCATCATAAGCATTGATAGCTACATTGTAACCAATCAATGGAGTGAAATAGTCTTGAATATATGAATTTGCAAACTTTTCCACAAACTCTGGGTCCTGGACCAAGTCCATGCAATTTGATAGGAAACAGGACACCACGTCACTGTAGTAGACTGAACTAGAAGCATTCTGCAGGAATTCTTCACCTAATATCGTCCTTAGAGACTCTTCAATGCAGGGAGAATGAAAACAAAAGATGTGTGCCATTGTAGTCGTATCAATTGGCCCAATAATTGGACAATCTCATATTGGTGGCGGAATATATATTCGCTTATTGGTTGTCACAATGTACATTATGTGATAATATGTAAATTGAAGTAGCATAAGCATAACTGAAGTACCGTCATTTTAAAAAGAAATTGAATTTTTTAGAAATCTTTATCTCACTTAAACAAATGTGTCTATAAATTTTGATTTCGTATTTAATAAATATTAATGAGAAGTTCAAACAATATGTATTACTTTTAATGATTTGAAACAAATATCAATTAATAAGTTAAATTCAAAAACAATCAATTTGTCAACAGCTAATGTTGTTACAAAATTTGAACAAGGATATAATAGAGTGGCACTAGTTAAGTACCATTACAAGATATAATGAATAAGAATTGGAAATTGCAATCAACAGAATATAATATATTCAAAGCTTTCACATGTAGCAGACGAATTTATAGATTACATGTACCAAACCAATTTATATACATCTATATTCCTAAAATTTAAGTTTATTACAAAAATTTATGTTACATTTAAAAAATATACATATAAATAGTTTGTATTAAATGTAAAGAAAAATATTTTATAATATATTACATATTTCTTTAAAGATTATAAGTGTACAAATCAATATTGTACCATTCAAATTTATATGACAATTTCAACCATTTTTTGTTAGACTTTAATACTACCTATTTTTAATAACAAAATAATATAAAATATACTCCACAACTTATCTTTATTAAGATGCTTTAAAAAAGAAAGAAAGAAAGAAATATTTAAAAAGATTACTTGACTTTTATTTGTTACAAAGGTTTCTTTTACTTTACAAATACAACACTTTTTTATACAAAAGGTCTAATAGAAATCTAACCTCCCTATCTGCTCCGTGTGTACTGGATGTCTCAAAACGTGGAATTTTGAGTGCGTGGCATTTGTATTTTCAGTGTTAGAGGTATGAAACGTGGGTTTATCTTAATGGCATACTCCAATGTTTTGACATGTGGTTTTTTTATTTTACAAGGACCTTAGTCTAAAGACCTAAAAGCTTACCTAAAGCTTTGGCAATCCATAATGTGAAGAATTATAGCATGCCTAACGGAAATAATGGAGTCTATACCTTCCACCCTGTACGGTCGGGGCGTTCTTAAACTAGAGGTCACGGGCCTG
Source organism: Cryptomeria japonica (assembly GCF_030272615.1). NCBI lineage: Eukaryota > Viridiplantae > Streptophyta > Pinopsida > Cupressales > Cupressaceae > Cryptomeria > Cryptomeria japonica. Next base: position 49,912,473 of record NC_081408.1, on the reverse strand, counting down.
AATTTCTGCAGTCCTCCTAATCCTTTGATCTGCCTTGCACTATCGTATCAAAAAGATCTCTGAACCAGGAAGAGTGGGATATGAAATGTAGAGCTAAGTGTTGCCTTTTAAAAATTTATTATGACAATTTAAACAATTTGTAAATGCTCTAAAGCTGATTTAATGAGATATTTGATGAAAGTTGGGAAATTCAGTATGTCATAATGTTGATCATTGATTTTCCATGATACACATACCTCAATTCATTTTGTAATAGAAGTGTACCAGATGATTTGGGATATTTCAAGAAATTCATTTCTGTCACAAATCCTTTAAACAATGTTGTTAATATAAAACAAACCTAACAAAGAATGAATGAGACACAACCTTTAAAGTTTAAACTATTTGCCTATTTTGTGTTGTACACTGTATGCATTTATCTGAACTTTAATGATAACTCATATGCATTTTAACTTGACTCTCATCGCAAATACAAAAGAATAATTAAAACAAGATTTCAGGTATGCAGATTCGTCATTGCCTAAAAAACACCAATGGCAAATGTACAAGGTTGCACTAAAAATCCAAACAGAGTGAGTTTTAACAATCTAGAATATTATCTTCCCAACAACGTCAAGTCTACTATAAATCTGTCCAAAATCATGCCTACTGAGTTTGCTAGCATTAGATATTTTTTCTTCCAGTTTAAATGGAATCAATAGAACCTTAAGGTTGTTACAACTTTATTTTAAAGATTGTCCACTAGGTTTCAACATTTAGGTATTCTCATATTCAAGATGTAAAATGAATATTGTACAACCTTAAACTTGTTATGGTTTTATTCAAAAGAATGGTTGTTGGATTCTAAGCGTAGGGTATCTTCTAAACTGCATGTACAGCCAACAACACAATAACACCAAAACTGCTTGAACAACCCTTCAGCAAGGTATACCATATTATAGAACCACTAAACTACTCGTAAACTTTATATGAGTAAACTAGTAACCAACCAATCCAACCATTAAAACATAGTAGCTGCAATATCATATTGCAAGAAAAGCACAACACCAAAAAGCGCTTTAGGGCATCTCTGAAATTGCCAATCATTTTCATCTCTGAAGCAAGTGCAGCTGTCAACCAATGATCATAGGCCCTATTATATACTCCAAGCAGATGCCAACACAAGGCAGACATGCCAAAGAAGATAAATTTGCCAACAAGGATGATGAAGGTGATTGAGAACCACGAGAAGAATATTAGTAAAAGTTGAGCGTGTTGCAGAGGAGGAGATGTGATAAATATGGTACTAAAAGAATGGCAGACAATCCAACCCATTAAGATTAAAGCAAACAAGATAGTCAAGAGAACCAACAACAAAAACAATGAAAATTCATTGCAGATGTGCCTCTTCCAAATAAAGTAAGTTTACGAGATGCTACCAGCTTAAAACCAAATTCAAAGTGTACCTCTTTTCTGTCTATTTGTGCAGAACTCCACTTCAAATAGTAAATAGGTACTTCAATAAGTCTGCCAAAATAAGAGTATTGTTTTACCACACCAAAGAAATATGAATCAAACACACAAACTAAGAGATCAATAAGAATTGTTTTCAAAAAAACTGTCAATAGAAATGATATGTCTCTATTTAATTCAAAACTCCACCAAGACAAAAATGCTCTTCAAGTCCAAAAAAAAAAAGGGTTACAGGTTTACAAGAAAGTCATTTTACCAAAATCTGCAACCAGACTGCAAACTGTGCTCCACACCTCCTGCAACTACTAGTCAATCCTCTCTCACGTGACAAGAGAATAAGAACTATCTGCAACACTGCTAAAATACATTTGCCACGATAGATAAATATAGATGAACATTCTAGACTGGGGAAATTAATACCGCCAACCACTGGACAAAAATGAATATGCATGCATTACTAAAAATAATAATATTCATTTTGTCCTTTCTAATAATGGGACCTACACTTTAATAGAAGACACTAGTGCGAGAGGCTATTTCCTGTATAATGTCCTATATTAACAATAAAATGCATTCAACAAATATAGAAATGTCAATATTCGAAATGAATATGAGAGTTGTATGTGGACATTCTTTGTACATTGTCCTCTACAAATAGTTCAATGCATTGAAGAAATACATAAATGTCAAAAATAGAAATAAATATGCATTGAATGAAATAATATTTTTCAGGGATACATATCTTATACTATAATATTTTATTCAGATTTAAGAATAATTTATTTAGATTTTGGTACATTTCACTTAAGAGTATAAGATTTTCTTAGATTCTTGTCAATTAATGTGATTTTGGATTGTTCCAAATGAATTAAATATTTGATCATTTAACAAAAATAAAAACACATTTTTCCCAATGATTGTTTGCAGAATAGACCAATAAGGAAAAAGATAAATAGTGTTTTCCAGATTTCAATAAAATGTACCTAAAACAAAACTATACAAATAAGTATAAATGTTTCAAAATACTACAATATGATTGGCTAGCCTCGGGGAACTAATGCATCCAATGAATGCATTAATAATTGTGCCTACCGACGGGAAATAATAAGATTTGCAAAGATTTTTGTGGAATTCAACAACTATTTATCATAATGAAGGAGACAATTTTTTTTTTTTGTGGTTGTAAATAATATTGCATAATAATTAAATAGAAAAAATTTAAAAAATTATTTTCTACAATAATTGTTTGTAGTAGAGCAGACCAGTAGGAAAATAGATAAATAGTATTCTACAAATTAAAAGAAATTGTGCCTCAATTTTAACTATACAAATGCATGCAAATATTTTAAAAGACTACCTCATGACTGGCTAGCTTAAACAATGAAATACATTCAATGAATGCATTAGTTAGAGGCATGAGAATAGAAATGAACATTATAGAGTTGGAAACCATAATTGATATGGCCAACGATTGCTCCAAAAGTCTTGTTTATTCAATAATACATTGACATCACATTAATATTATTGTTGTTGTTTTCAAAAGTGGAACATACAAATGACAAAGGATTTTGGATAGATAATATGCCCTATAGTAGAAAATAGTGGGTATGGCAGAAGATAATACATGTATAGGGTATGTGCACAAAGATGGTGGTCAGAAAAGTGGACACCAACCAAAAAAAACATGGAAAAACAAGCAGCGCGTACACTTTTAAAATTTGAAATTCTCGCGTACGCGCTTAGGTTTGTTCTTCCCGAGCCTAAAGAAGGTAGTGCGTACGCGCTGTTTTTAAGAAAATGAGCGTGTACACACTACGCCTAGGAAAATGAGCGCATACGCGCTGCTTATAGGAAAATGAGCACGTACACGCTAATAATCCAAATATAATCGCGTATGCGGTGCTTATTAAAAAAATTAAAAATTAAAAAAGTGGGTCTCATTTACTCGTGAATAGCACGTTTTGACTTCGTTTTTTTTCATTTCCTCTCCTAAACCGTGAACGGGGTGTTAGATTTGTCCTCCAAGCTATGGATCAAGGTTAGTTTTTGTTTATTTTTGTCTTTCTTTCCTGTTTCTTCAATTTGTTTTACATTTTGAATTTAATTTCATTAATTTTGATTAGGTTTTTTCATTTTTTGTTTCAAAAACCAGATTCTTCTAATCCACAACAAGAACAACCAAATGCACCTCCTGAAAACCCACAAGAACAACCAAATGCACCTCCTAAAAACACACAAGAGCAACCCCCAATTCCTCCTTTTGACTGCACACCTGAAACACAGGAGCAATTAATTAATTAATTAGTTAGGACAAAACACGTCTAAAATCAATAGACTGATTGTTAAATTGAAAACTTCTAAACTTGACCATCATCAATCCCTCGCCACTAGCCTAGAAACATTAGCTAGTGGTGCCATAGCTGTTTCCACACAAATTACCAAATGGGGAAGCTTTAGGGATAGGTGTCGTCAATTATATGCCAATGGGCTATCATACAATGGAGTAAAAAACAAAAATATTTCTAAACAAAAAATATGTGCCCTTTTCGTTGATCCCAAAACTGGTCAATTATTACCTCTTAATGCAAAGAGGTTTCCCATACATTGGTGTACCAATGTGCAAATGAAGAATCTTTTTTGGCAGAGGTAGTGGATGGTCTTTGATGATCCACCTTGTAATAATTATGAGGTGCCATTATATTTTTTGAGAAAAGTATATTGTGATTTTGTGCTCAATGTGCGCCCAAACTATTTTGACATGAGAGAGTTCCATGGTAGAGGTGGTGGCTCTGCCCAAGATAGACCTGGAGCTAGTAGGCGATTGGCCGCGGAGAGTCGCCGCCCCCTAGCACCCAAACCCAAGGTGCATCAGGTTGTCCCTGTAGAGTTGAAAGAGTCGATGGAGATACAAACTCTTCAGGCGGCCACAACGTTGACTGGTGCCATCATCCAACATGGGACGTCATTAACACACCTATTGTATTGGACGATGAGCCATTAGGTGGCAATAGAGAGCCCATCCAGCATATGTGTGTCAGTTGCTCGGGGATATGCTCGGGGATAGATGATGCAGCCGATGCAGATGGATCCTCATATCATCTGTGCACAATTTACGGGAGTAGATGTCAAGCCTGCACGACTGAGGATTTCACGCTGACAGATGAGTTGATGGACATGGTGTTTGCCCATGAGCGACAGACACAGGTGTGTTGATTTGAATTCATAGCATATTATTTATCAGTCACTTTAAATTTTTAATTACATATTTATGAATTTTCATTTATACATCGATTTAAATTGAGACAAATAATATGCATTTCAGGATGTAGCAACGGTATCCCGTACTCCTCCCCCAGTTACTATAGCTGCAACTTCGATGCCTGAGGTATAAATTTTGTTACATGTTAAAATATAATAGTACACTTTGAATTCATAAAAATACAAGATATACTAACTATCTTTAATGTTTGGTCCAATTTTTGGTTTGTAGGTGTTGACAGGGGACAAAATGTCCCAGATTGATGACATCACGCTCTCAACGATCGATTTTGGCCTACAAGGCTATACGGTATCATATTTTGTACAACCCTTTTTATGTATTGTTTTGATGGAAAATGCTAGTCATTTCATTTTAGATTTTTAAAATTATGTTTAATTTATTATCTGTACTAATATCTCATGTTAATTTTGTGTTTTTAGGGTACCCCCTCCACGTCTAGGGCTCGTCCTAAGAAAAAGAATTCCTCGAAGATGCCAAAACGTGGGAAGAAGGTAATTGAACACATTTTTAGTTATACAATTGTTTGAAAATGTTGAAATCAAGTTGGGGTTTGTAGATTGATTAGTATTTTTTGTCTATTTTACATGTACAACGGCCATTGAGCTATGTCGATTTGTTGAATGTACCTGATTCGCCCATGGTTCAAGAGAGGGCGGAGGTATGTATATTTACTTTATTTTCTCGATTTCATGATTATATGCACGTGTACATGTGAACTTGTGATATATTATAATCTCATAATCTTTTCATACAGGAAATATCCATACCTATTTCATCAATGGCGAACCCTCCTTCGTGCACTGGAGAAGCATCTTAGGATACCGTACACTTTTGTTTGATATGTAAAATTAATTGTTTTTAACCTATGATACTTATCATTATATTAATTGTATTTAATCTTTGAACATTTTTTGTATAGGTAATAGCGATAGTTTCTCCATCGATGGTGAGCCATCCTCAGTCCATTGGAGAAGCATCTCAGTCACAGGTATGTCATTGTTCTCTATATTATAGCTTTTAAGTGTTTTTGATATATTTATGTTAGTACATTGTATTAATTGTACATTTAATCTACAATAGACCCCTTCGCGGTACGACCATAACATGGATCCATTTAAGTATGTCTTCAAGAAAACTCCTAAAAGTGACAAGGAGATGAGAGCGAAGACATTAGCTCCTAGATCAGCCGATGAGGTAATCTACATTTCAAGTGCAAAGGAATTATAGTTAAATACATAGTTATGTTGTTGATTGTGAACTATTTTCTACAAAAGAATTCTAACTTGGCTTTTGAATTGTGGTTTTGTAGCCATCTACAAAGCCGCGTACTACATCGAAGAGGCTTAATTTTGACGATCCACCACAAGTTTAGGATCATATAGTGTTAGTTTTGGTCATAGAATGACCAATACATGTAGATATATTCTACATTTTTATTATATATCGATTTGGACATGGCATATGTCAAATTTTTGTAATACTTGTATTGACTTGGCAGACATGGCTTTTATATATATATATATATATATATATATATATATATATATATATATATATATATATATATATATATATATATATATATATATATTCGATCCAATAAATGTGTATTGAGGTCATTATTTTGTAATCGTTGTATTTTGTGGTTGTCCTTTTATAAATTTAAATGAATATTTGCATGTGTAATCAACAATACGAATATAAACAACAAAAATATACGATATAAAACATTGCAATCGTGGAATATGATTCAAGATAAAATTTCTAAAATATTGAATTAACCCTACAAAACTCCTTGTATTCAGTTCATTATTGTGTATTCACTGTATTTGGTGGCTTCCCTTTTATAAATTTAAATGAATATTTGCATATGTAATCAACAATATGGATATAAACAACAAAAATTGACAGTATGAATATAAACAACAATATGTGTTTGGTGCGAGAGCACCCTCACGCTCGCAATGGTCAAATTTTGTTCATCGTGTGCACAAACCGACGTCGCGAGCGTGTCCGAGTGGGCAGGTTTACGCTAGGTATACCCCTATCGTGCATGCCAAAGTGTCAGAACGTCGAGAGTCATATCGTACCGGTGTGATCTCTCCAGTGCCCTAAGTCCAAAAAATTGTCAAAATTTGACACACTATATCTTCAAATCCAGGACACATATGGTCGATCCGTTTGAATCCATGGGGTCACGTGAGGCTCCTCTACAATGGCCTATCTCGATTTTTGACAAGTCAAAGACATTTTCAATTGGTAGCATTTTTTCACCTGCTGCAAAAACCGTCAGTTGCATGCAATGCAAAGTTGCCAGATTGTCTAGAATTGATTCAGTTCGTTGCAAGCACGTCCGGGTGGGAAGGTTTATGCTAGGCATGCCCCTGTCGTGCATACCAAAGCGTCGGAACGTCAAGAGTCATACCGTACTGGTGGGATCTCTCAAGTGCCCCGAGTCCAAAAAATTATCAAAATTTGACGCACTATATCTTCAAATCCAGGACATATATGGTCGATCCGTTTGAACCCGTGGGGTCACGTGAGACTCCTCTACAATGGACTATCTCGATTTTTGACGAGTCGAAGTCATTATCAATTGGTAGCATTCTTTCGCCTAGTGCAAAAACCGTCAGTTGCATGCAATGCACAGTTGCCAGATTGGCTAGAATTGATTTGGTTTGTCGTGTGCACAAACCGACGTCGCGAGTGCATCCGGGTGGGCAGGTTTACACTATTCATGCCCCTTTCATGCATCCCAAAGTGTCAGAACGTCGAGAGTCATATCGTACCGGTGCGATCTCTCAAGTGCCCTGAGTCCAAAATATTATCAAAATTTGACGCATTGTTTCTTCAAATCCAGGACACATATTGATGCAGAGCATCATGAAAAACCAATCACAACTCTAGGATCATGTTGATCCATCCATATTTTAATCATGATAACAATTCATTAAAGGCATATTTCATCATTCTTCAACAATCAATCAATCAAGAAAACTTAATCTAGATATCAAACTTGCCAACTTGCTACCCCTTTGGATAGACCTATACACAGAGGTCTATAACTTTTTAACAAGAATTAAACATATCAATCCCTTCGGTCAGATCCTAAATAACTGTATTATAAACAACATATCCAAAATTCATAAAGATCCAACAGTGCAATAAAAAGTTATCATCTCTGCACCAAGATCAATTTTGACTGTCATAAATCTGAAAAATGTATGTTTGCTGCCTGCTAGGGCATCATATTTCACAAAAAATACTTAACCAAACTAGAACAATACCATACTCAAATGAAATCCCTTTGATTCTACTTTCATAATATTCAAGTCATTAATTTTTCCAATGGTGAAATCACAAGATAAGTACAAACCCTTTCCAGCAACTCCATTTAAGACAGTTTAAAACCAGTTTTCACCAAAATCTTCATAACTTCCACAAATAAAAACAAAAACGCTTCAAAACAAAGGGAAAAGAAAGATGATTCACATATATTTCCAATGAGTCTATTTAGAGGTCTTAATAATCTCATATGAGTTCATACCATATACTGCAATGTGACTATTCTCAGGAAGTATCAAATCTGCAATTAACAACTTTCACCAAAACTTCCATATCTTCTTTATTTCTAAACATAATCACTCCAAACCAAAAGGAAAAGAAAGTTAATTAATAGATCTATCTATCCATTATACATATACAAAGTTTTCCAGGCCATACATGGTCGTATAAGGCCTGGAACCAACACAAAAACTGGAAAGCCAACCAAAATAACAATAGTAGAATGCACTAAAATGTATCCAAAATGTTCTCCTTTCTTCTCTACTCTTCCAATAATGATTTGGTTCGACCAATACAACATATTTATAGACTCTTTGGTAGTTATAAACCATCCAACTACCTTTATGACCCTTCATCTTCCCTTTTACAACTTTATGTGCAATTTTTGCACTTTTACATTTTTGCAAATGTTGCACTTTTGCAATTTTCTTGCAACTTTGACACTTTTTCTTGATGACTCTCCAAATTGTAAAAACCCCCTAAACATGTCAAAATAATCTATTTAATACCTTTTACATACTTGATAGCCTTCTCATGGCCTTTTATACAATTTTGACCATCTTGACCTATAAGGGCCTATATGGACAACTAGGACATAATCAAGACTTGCTTACATTTTTAGGCTTCCAAGCCTGTAGGATTTTGCCAAGATCAAGGGCACAATGAAAAGCATAAAAAGAGACAATAGAATGATAAGAACAAACTGTATTCTCATCAATATGCAAATGATCAACTGGATTAACCAATACAATGAATATAGGCCTGCTTATATAGGCAAGGCCATATGGATGTACGAGCACACAATTATGACATGTGGCTCAATGAGAAACAAGGGTAGGTAAGAAATACAAAGGGGAGGTAGGAGAAATAATATAATATTTCACAAGAGGTGGATGACCCACCGAATGTGGAGTGTAACAGCAAAATAAGACCACAAAAGGTGGAATTTCTCCTACAAGCTCTATCCCTATGTGCACACTTCCCCACGTGTCTTAAATCCAAACTACGAAGAGATGCATTATCCTAAGTTAACTTAAGTAAAGTGTAATAATATCTGTAGACACCTAAAATTGTCCAGTCGAATTAAATAAATATTTTATTTATTTAATTATCCAAGCCTAATTCTTCTATTAATTAAATAAATCTTTATTTATTTAATTAATTCATTTATCCTCTTCTAGCCTTATTTCTCATTTAAATAAATACATTTATTTATTTAAATTATCCTCTTCCTAAATTAAATAAATATTTAATTTATTTAATTATCCCACTTCTACTATTAATTAAATAAATCTTTATTTATTTAATTAATTCATTAACCTTTTCTACACATGACACATGTCATTCATCTCTTAACTCATACACTACCTACCTCTTTCATTATTTTATTATTTCTTCTACCTACCCTCTAATCTTAGCCGACCTCCTTTTACACCTCTCAATCTTATCCCTCCATTTCATATTGTGTCTTCTATTTAAGGAGATGCCTTCTTCATTATCAAACCCTAATCGACAATTTGGAGGACTTGACTACACTACGATCCTACTTGCAACCACATTCCGTTCTTTGTTGAGCTCTTATGCACATAAAATCTGAGAGCAAATATATCAAGCAAGATCAATGGAGATAGGAAGAATGGAGATCCAAACCTTATTGGACATGTGATGGTATAATCTTTGTGATTTCAGTTGATTTGCATTGTCTTAGGTAATCTTCATATGTTATGGTGGATCTTTGTTTTTTGTTAAGCTAGGGTTTTGTGGTTGGATTCATTTAGCCTTTCAATATTGTTATTATTGTTATCCATTTTCACCATACACATTTTGGCACGCCCGGTGGGACCTCTTGTCCCTTTGCATTTAACCTTTTTTTGTTGCAGATTTTGCGTTTTTGAAGTCGTAGATCAGACATTTTTCGACGACATTTTAGGTTTTTTTCGCGTCTGCGAACTTTCGGATCGCGTCTCTGATTTTCAGGAGCGTCTGCGGATACTGGAGTCACGTCTGTGTTTTTGACAAATTTTATTTTGCAGGTCTTAGACAGGGGCGTCTGTGTTTTCTAAGCGCGTCTGTGTTGTTTTTTATCGCGTCTGTGTTCGATAAGGGCGTCTGTGATTTTTGACCCCGTCTGTGTAATACAGATGCGTCTGTGTCGTAGCTAACAGCGTCTGTGTTTAGAATGTTTCGAAATTTTCAAATTTTCATTGATTCGGTTTTCGGATTTCATACTTAGGGTTTCAGATCTGGTTTATTTTTGGACTAACCCTTTCAGATCTAGCTAACTAAGTTGGTGCAGCTCGCCTTGGAAGCTAAAACATTTTGGTTGAAGGCCCCTCTTTCACAAAGTCTTTTGGGTTTCTAAAATTTACCTAACTTGTGCGCTTGCAGGAAGGGGTGATCATTTGAAATAACCCAAACTACTAACAAATTTTGCTGCAGGTCCTTGGCTAGGGTTTTGAAATTTTGTTGTGTGCCTTTTTTTCATAGACTAGCAAACACTTCCATTGGTGCACTAAAATTGAATCATTGTCTTTTGTGTCTTGAGCAATAGGCTCTTTTTGTTTAATCTTTAGAGGGCCTGTCTTCCCGTGTGGTCATTAGGACTACTAGTGAGAAGAGGACGACCCAAGTGGTAGCGAGGAAAACCCACCTCATCCGAACCACTATAATCAAATGTATTCATGGTGAAAACTATGGATAACGTGTGTTGATTAGTTCATACCGACACTATGTCTCCCCATAAACCCGTTTGATCAAATTTATTTGATCATTTGTAGGGCGTAACCCCTACCGGCTGGGAGCCTTCTGTATTTACAGAGCTAAAAGTGCCGCATGTATGGCCACACGAGCGGATGCCCTTACTAGCACCATTTTGTTTTAGAGGCCCAAATCCTTCTAGTTGTTGGGGCAGGAGGTCGGACCTCTGGTAGCGGCCGACACACATACGGTTCTTAGTAGAGATACAAAGTTCGCCATGGGGAGTTTTCATGGGGACTGATGCTTGGCTGACCCGAGAAGTGAGTGCCGAGGGTGGAGCCAGTGAGGTCAAGCATCTAAGTATCCGCTCTGAATAGCGTAGCCTCGGGGGTAAAACCCTATGTGGGATCAACAACTATTGTCTTGGCCAGCCATAAGAAATGTGCTTGACTTATGTTAAACATTCAGAGCATTCAAGATCAAACAGCAAAACATTGTGTCTTTTGTGTCTTCAAGTGTATGCAAAACATTTTACATCAAACAACACACTTTTGGAGTCCAAACATTGAGTCCTCATCAACATTGTGTCCTCTTGTCACGAAAAACAGTCAAACAGTCAGATTTGGTCACAACAAAACAATTTCACAGATTGGAAAAATTGCACGAAGTTTACAGAAACGCGTCTGTGTCTGTTTTAACCACGTCTGAGTAATCTAAGCGCGTTTGTGAAGGGCATAATAGCGTCTGTGTGTCTAGAAGCGTCTGTGTCGAACAGAAACACGTCTGTGTCTGGGAATCACGTCTGTGAAGTATACAGTCTCGTCTGTGTACAGAATTGCAAAAAACCTTTACAGTCCAGCAAACATAAACAAGAAAATCGCAGAAGCGCGTCTGTGTTAAACAGAGTAGCGTCTGTGTCAGGAAACCGCGTCTGTGCAGTATACAGTCGCGTCTGTGTTCAAAATTGCAAAAAAAATTCAGATTCCAACAAACAAGAGGAATCAGTTTTAGAATACTTGAGCTTCCTAGGTTGTTTCTTCAGGTTTCATCTAGCATTCAACCTGTCTCTGGGTCTCATACAGTCCATCATTGCTTCACATCTCATTTTACATTCATACTTATCTAAACTTGAGTCAAAAGGTCACTTGCTTGTCCTCATCATACTTTATCAACATACTACATGCAACTACACTTTGCTAAGTGGTCCCTCATCAAGGTTTCTTACCTTTGGGTCTCATTTGGTTTTACTTAGAGTCAAGGTCAACTTACCTCATCAAGAGAAACTATCCTCTCTTTGGAAGTCACACCTACTCTACTACATACATACTTCGTCTTACACTTTGGACATTGCAAGTACACCTCAAGATTCATTTACGCTCCATACAACTCTTGGTCTTCCATACTCTTTCCATTTTTTTCATCTAGTCTTACACATCTTGGTCAAACACCTAGTTCATGGTTGAAACCCGTCTTCAAAAATCTAGGAGAAAAGCTAAAGAAGCTCAAGGGTCCGCCAACATGAGTTCTTATGAGTATGACAATGACTTATTTTTCAATACTGAGCACACTACATTGCCTGACATGGATGTTTATAGACACATTCCAAATGTGGAAAACGCAGACACTACAAACAACAAGGCTACACACAATGACAATGTGGACAACTTGTCAATACAATCAGCAGATATAGAAGAATCCATAATGAATCCTCATTTCAATAGATTGGTTGAAGAGATAATGAAGAGGGATAGACAATACTTCTTACACATGATGGCACAAAGTGGAGCTAAAATACCTCATGACTTTGACATGTCTCAACTTATGGAAAACCGACCCTCGCAACAAACTCACTCCAACATGGATCAAAGGAGACCCAAAAGTGGAGGAAATAGAGGACCACACATGGTACCTGAATCACCATCAGCCTTACTTCAAAAACCAAAGGTCCCACATACACATGGTCAAACATATGATACTTACCTTCGAAGACCATTATGGAAGCCTTATGCAGATAGATATGCTCAATCACATGCTCAAGCTATGGATCAATCAAAACAAGTGGACACTCAAAGGCATGCTCAAAATTTGGACACAAGGAAACCTCATGTCAAATTTGGGGGCAACACAATAGAACCCGACGTGCCTATAGAATATGGTATATATGCACAAAATAGATATGGGGTTCCTCAACATGAAGCTATACCAAGTGCTCCCTATATGCCGCATCAATATAAACCTCCTCCATATGAACATGTCTATGATCAATATCATCCATACATGCAACAAGCTCCTCCTCAAATTGGTGTCCCAAACATCGGGTATGCTACAAGAAATCGATCGCCACCTAAGAATAATTTGGAGCAACAAATCAAAGATTTACAAAAGAAAATGGAGGACATGAGTACACCAAAACCAACATACACTATGAGAGACATATGTCCTTATCCATTTGATAAGAGCATTCCAATGCCTCCATTTCCGGCACACTTTGTGACGCCAAAATTTCACAAGTACAGAGGAAAAGGAGACCCCAAGGCACACATACGACAATTTTTCACAGCTTGCATAGAGGTAGCGGCAGAAGAAACATATTTGATGAGGTTATTCCCGCAAAGCTTAAGCGATCAAGCTATGGAATGGTTCTCTCAATTACCTCCTGGTATTAAGTCATGGGGTGACTTAGCAGAGGCATTTATTCAACATTTCTCCTACAACATAGAAACAGATATCTCAGTCACTACTTTGTGCAATACTAAGCAAAAGGAGGGAGAATCTTTTGCATCATTTTTACAAAGATGGAGAAATCTAGCCAGCAGATGCTCTTGTGAAATTCCCCAAAAACAAATGCTAGAAATGTTCACTCAAAACGTTAACAAGGATATTGGCTATGATCTAAGGAAAGCTTGTTTGTCCACCTTCAAGGATGTTATTGAAAAGGGCTTAGCAATAGAAAAGGTCCTAATTGAACAAGGAGTCATCAAGCTATTCAAGGAAAACAAAGATGACTTTAAAGGAAAAGACAAGCCAAGATTTTGGAATAAAAACAAGAACACAGTCAACGATGGCGTTGTTGATGCCAATACAGTGAGACCCAAGTTCATCTTTTCAGGATCAAGTTCTACAAACAATCAAGTGAATACTCAAACAACTTCCAGATCACGAAGGAAGTACACTCCATTGGGAGAACCACTTGAATCAGTCTTCAAAAAGCTAGTGGCAAACAAAGTGATCATAGTTCCAGATTTTCCTCCATATGAACCAAAGGTCAAACCAAATTGGTGGAATGATGATGAGTATTGTGAGTTTCATAAGAGCAAGGGTCATAAGATAGGAAATTGCCATCGACTGAAGAATATCGTGCAAGATCTCATTGATAGAGGCGACATTGAGATTGAGGGACACTCATCTAATCAAGAACATGAGATGTTTAAGGAACCATTCCCAAAACACGACAAGGGAAAAGCTCAAGTCACAGATGATCAAGCCAACTATACTAGAGCACCTTACAACTATGACTCAACTATCAATCACATCTCAATGGATAATCATATCTCTACTATTACCATCAAGAACAAAAATCCTGAGAATCCTCCTCAAAGACCCAAGATTGTCCTAAGAGGTGTTGGATCTTCTTCCGAGCCTGCCTCTGAATGTCATGTTACAACTCGTCGAGGTAAAATTACTTTGCCAGGTGCATCCACTAAAAACACCTCTTCTTCATCTACTAAACCTGAGTATGACCTTGTAGAACAGTTAGGGAGGACACCCGTGCTCATCTCCATCCTTGAGCTCTTACGCATATCCCCCGCTCATAAGGCTATTCTTGACAAAATCTTGAGAGACACCGCCGTTCCTACTGATCTGAACGTGGACCAGTTTCAAGCCATGGTGGGATACCTATCCATTCCACATTCCCTTACATTTATAGAAGCTGATGATGCCTCCATAAGTCAGCCACATAATGCACCATTACATATTGAAGCCTTCATACACAAGCATTGAATAAAGCGAGTCCTGATATATGGAGGAGCTGGTCTAAACATTTGTACATTGAGCACCATTAAACAATTGGGATATTCCGATAAAGCTGTGAATTCAAAGAATCAAATTACCATCAAGGCATATGATGATGAAGAATGCTCATCCAAGGGCACGGTCACCTTACCTCTAAGAATTGGGCCAGTTACAAAGGATGTGGTTTGTCGGGTCCTGGATTTAGATCTCACTTATAATATATTGCTAGGACGTCCTTGGATTCATGAAATGAGGGCAGTCCCATCGACATATCACCAATGCATTAAGTTTCCTCATAATGGAGTCGAGGTAACAGTTAACGGTGATCCTAATCCGTTCATATATTGCAATAACCTGAGATCACATACGGAGACCATCATTCCCAGTAATCGTGAAGTTGTTCCTTCTTCGGCATACATTGACCCTGAGTCATTAAAACCTTCGACATCAAAACAAGGTGAACTTAAAGGCAGATTTCAAGACAAAGGCATGGGAGAATACACTTTAAATCAGACCATGTATTTACGACAAGTCATGAGCTCTCCAAAAGAATATGGAAGGCAACATCCTAACAAGCAAATATCCATCGTGATACTCAAATGGGATCCTACTACCTTTCAAAGATGGGGCGAACTGGAAGAGGAAGATTTATACAAAATGCTCTATAAAGACATTGAAGATGACACACATGATCAGATCAATATACCTTGTGAGAAATATGGCAAAGGCTTCAAGATTCTACAAAAATTCGAGTATGATGGAAAAAGCCCTCTTGGGTTACGCAAAGACGGCGTCATGGAACCCCTACAACCTGAATTGACTGTAAGAAGAGAACGCTCAAAGGGACTTGGTTTTCTGACTTCCAAGATCCACACTAAAAGGACAGAAGAGGCATCACAAATCAAAGTTGCCAAAATTCAACAAGAGGATTGCTATTCCACAGACTCCAATGAATGGGAATGGGGTTCAGACAAATCCTCCAGTGACTACGAGCTCACCGAGACATTCAGAGAGCCAGATGAACCCACAGAAGAGGAGGAGTTTTATAACAAATTCAGAGTTGGTCAAGAAACAACCCATGAGGAGTCTACACAGTCCTTGTCTCGAGGTTCTAGGTTGAAATCACATAGGATGAGAACACATGTTCCGGAATGCGCTACTAGTAATGATAATTTGGAAAAAGGAGTATACTATATCAGTCGCACATTGGTGGGATACGAGCTAAACTACACACCAATCGAGCGTGCATGTCTCGCCGTGGTCTTTGCTTCACAAAAATTACGACATTATATGCTCACTCACAAGACTAAGTTGATTGCAAGAATTGATCCATTAAAATACCTTCTCAACAAAGCTACACTTACTAGGCGACTGGCCAAATGGGTAATGATATTGAGTGAATTCGACATCGAGTATGTGGACAAAAAAGCAATAAAAGGACAAGCCATCGCAGATCAATTAGCAGATGCTCCCATGATAGATGATGTTCCTTTAAATTCAGAATTTCCAGATGAATCCATTTTAACAGTGTCACGTGCAAAGCCATGGCAACTGTACTTCGATGGCTCATACACACAGCATGGGGCAGGAGCTGGTATTCTCTTTATAACTCCTCAAGGTGATTCTATACCAAAATCATACCACTTATCATTTCCTTGCACTAACAATATAGCGGAATATGAGGCATTAACAACAGGATTACGAATTGCAGTTCAATGGAAGATCCAGGAACTTCGTGTTTTTGGAGACTCCCAACTTGTTATCCGTCAAGCAACTGATGATTACCAAACAAAAGATGAAAAATTACTGCCTTATAAACAAATGGTGGATAATCTGAAATAGCACTTTACAAAGATAGACTTTGAGCAAATACCAAGAGATCAGAATCGCACCGCAAATGCCATGGCTACAATTGCTTCACTAATTGATCTACCTCAAAATGAGACCTGCTATGAGTTCTTGGTAGACAACCTGCTGGTTCCTTCATATGAGATCACTCGTACTGAAATGATATGCGTTGTTGGTCCCGAATCCTAGTTATATGGTTCCATATTCACATATCTTCGCGACAATATCTTACCTCCTGATCTATCAAACAACCAACGCCGCACTTTCATTTGCCAATCCTCTCGATATGTCATGTTAGCTGATATCCTATACCGACGAGGTCTAGATGGAACTCTTCTTAGATGTCTAGAAAGCGACGAAGCTCAGATTGCGTTACGTGAAGTGCATGAAGGGATATGTGGTCCACATGCTAGTGGTCCTACCTTGACCAAGAAACTCATCAGGACTGGATATTATTGGCCCAATATGGAAAAAGACTCATATCAGTTTGTCAAGAAATGTAAGCAATGTCAAATTCATGGAGACCTCATACATGCGCCGGCACAAGAACTACAACCACTTGCGTCTCCTTGGCCCTTTTGTCAGTGGGGACTCGATCTCATAGGCAAGATTCACCCTCCTTCCAATGGTCATAAATTCATTATCACTGCCACAGAGTATTTTACAAAATGGATTGAAGCCGTGCCTCTCACACAAGTCATTGGAAAACAAATTGCTACTTTCATCCTTAACTATATCATTTGCCGATATGGTATTCCTAAGTCCATTATTACTGATAACGGGCGTCCCTTCAAAAATCAGGATGTTCGTGAACTCTGTGACCGCTTCCATATTTCCCATCGTTTCTCCACACCATATTACCCCCAAGGTAATGGCCAAGCTGAGGCGTCTAATAAAACAATCCTTAAAATCCTCAAGAAGACAGTCGACGACGCTGGCCGTAACTAGCATATCCAACTTAATCCTGCACTTTGGGCCTACCGCACAAGTGTCCGAACACCTACAGGAGCTACACCATACTCACTTGTCTACGGCGCTGAAGCCATCTTGCCTATTGAGGTCGAGTTACCCTCTTTACGGGTCTCTTTGCAAAACATCATCACTGATGAAGACTACAGGGTCTCTCGCTTACAAGAACTAGAACTGTTGGATGAACGGAGACAAATTGCTTTTAATCATCTCAAGGCTTACCAACAACGAATGAGTCGCAGCTACAATCACAAGGTCAAGCCTCGCACATTTGAGGTAGGTGACTTGGTTCTCAGAGAAAACCCCAAGAATCAGCAAGACAGAGAGAAGAAGGGTAAGTTTGAACCAAACTGGCTTGGTCCTTACATCATCACAGAAGTATATGGATCTGGGGCCTATCAGCTCTCTACTACAGAAGGTGAACCTTTGGAGGATCCTATCAACAACATGCACCTTCGCAGGTTCTACACATAGCTCGTCGGAATATCCTAATTCAAAAATATAAAAAAAATTATAAAAACAAAAAAAAATCGTTACTTGGTGAAAACCTGGCAAACAGGCGCCTTGTGACACAAAAAACATTGAAAATTTGAAAAAAGTAAAGAGAAATAATTTCGTCCAACGGTGAAAACCACTTCGATGGCGCCCTGGGCAAGTACCATGGTGAAAACTGGGTTCCCAGTGCCATGCGTAGAGACATTGCTCCTCCCTCCTTCAGGATTCACTTTCATCCTTTCACTTTGCACACACTCACGACCTATTCATCCATAATAAACTTACCCAGTCCCATCATGGCTTGTTATTGATCTACCTAAGATTGGTTAGCCATTCATAATAAATCTCCCTTTTCACCTCCATTTCCATCCATAATAAATCAGATCCTATCTGTGGCTAAGGCAAAATCCTACGTCTAGTGATGGGTGTGGAACTAAGAACATCACATGTTTCGAGGAGTACAGTTTCTTCCAGCTTCCTTCAGTCTGTCCGCGCACAATCCGCAATAAAGCAACATCTGCATCAAAGATCCGCAATAAAGTTTCATCTTCTCCGCAATAAAGTATCAGTTTCATGGATTCAGTCAGTTTCAGATGAGACACGGCAACAACAATGGGCTTCAACAAATCAAATCTTTCAACAGACTCAGACAACATTATGGTTCAGTGCTATCTATCCTTTCAATGAAAGTAAACATTGTGACCACAATCAAATAAGACTTATACAGGTGACAAGAGACACTAAACTTGAGGACTACAGTGGATGTTGGTGTCGAGTCTTGGTTTTCTCTTGATTTTATCTTTTGGTGACATGTCTTTTAGCTTTTTCGGGATGTCTTTGACTAGAGATTCTATCTCTAGGATGTCTTTGACTAGAAAGGCGAGGATGGGGTATCGTCACCTATTGGTATTTGTTGTCTGTGGATTGTCTCTTAGTAATGCTATGACTTGTCCAAGGATATGAGGACACTGTGAGTCTAGTATGAACCGGGGTGTTCCTTGTTTGTGACTGTCTTATCTCCATGCAAACAGGTACAATGACTTTCTGGGTCGAACACATGCCTCGATTGTCATAACCTATTTTGCCATAATAAAGCTTAATGATGATAACGCACAAGAAGCTCTTTCACTTTCATATCTTCTGTCTTTCATCCCCCCTTTCTTGATTGACTTCCAGCGTCCTTCGCGAGTCCTCGTAGCCTGCTATCACATGACTGAGTATAATGACACACCAAAAACATTCGCATTTCATGTAGTTGCACCTGCATTACCACATATAAGCATTTCATACATACATATAGATATCACAACTGCATCACATCCTACACACAACACCTGTTAGCACAATTTACATTTGCATTATCATATTCATCTGCATTACATACATTCACATTTGCATTAGCATAACATATAGAATCATAAAAGAACAAAAATATTGCATTGCATCATGTAAATATTTGCATCCATATCATAAGCATCACATAAGAACATCTCATCACATAGGTACACATGCATATAGCTGCCGCAAAAATGAATCATCTCTCATATATATAATCAAAAATGTCATGATACAATGATGTCAAAAAATCATATGGCTACAATCACCCGCAGGTGTCTACAATAAAAAAAATGGTACAAATACTGATACAAGGGAGCCCTCTATGGCTATGATGAATTCCCTCCCTCAGAGCCGCCTGGCCTTGACGGAATCTAAGCCCTAGAAGGACCCGCTCCAGGATCACCCTGCCTGTCTGGTAGTGGTGGAGGACCCATGACCCCACCACTCGATGCCTGTCTCCTCCGGCTCCCTCCCATAGCTGTCGCTGTCCGCGATGGTCTATGGAAGCTCCTCGCCTGCTGATCTGCTGGCACAGCACCATAATACAGGTCCCTCCAGTAGGCAATCTCCTCTCCGGCTCGCAGGACATATGCGTAGCCTGCTCCTGTGTCCTCCACCGCTTGCCTCCCTGCCCTCAGCGCTGTCTCAGCCTCTATGTAGCGCTGGATAGCCTGATCCCGCTCTCGCTCAGTATCCCTGAGCCTGGTCCTGAGCCGATCCCTCTCCCTCTCCAGATCCTGAATCTCATATGCCTGGCCCTGGCAGATCTCCCTCAGATCCAGTAGCTCAGCCTCCACTGGGTCACGCGCCTCTGCCTCTGCCTCTGCCTCTGCCCGTGGCTCTCCCTCTGCGGGTGCCTGCCCCTGTACCCCTCCCTGTACCTGTACTGGTGCCTGAACGGGTACCTGTCTCGGTACATGCCTAGGTCCCTGTACCTGTCTCTGTCCCGCTGCCTATACTGGCACCTGTCCCTGCACCTGTCCCTGTCTTTGTCCCTGTGCTCTAGGACCCTGTGTTGCTGGTACCTGCAGGGGCACTCCACCGCGACCCCTCACCACTTGGGCCTGTCCCTCCTGTCCACCCTCTCTCCGAGGTACCACCCTCCTCTCCCCAACTACTCCCCTCTGCCGTCGTCAGCCTCTACCCCCATCACCCCCACCATCGTCATCATCATCTCCTCCTCCATCTCCATCCAGTAGCTCTCCTGGATCTGTCAATCGAGGGAATGGATGCTCGGCTCAATACGCTGTATACTCTGCATCCATCCCGGCATCCTCAATCTCAGGCCACATGTCCCAAGGAAGGGGTATCATCTCTGCCAGCTGTGTGGCTGCCTGATCATATGACAATAAAGACCCGAACTGCGCCTGATCCCTAACTGTACGGGCATACATACCAGAGCCTCGTGGCATCCGCTGGATCCGGCCAAACTGTCGGCCAACCCTGTCCACCAGCTGTCTCTCTAATATATAGGGCGTCTGCCCAATCAAATATCTGCTCCTGAAGGTGTAAGGCAGCTCCACTGCGTCATCCTCCCACTCCTCACATCCCAGATACGGCCTCCAGATGACGACATCAATGTCATCTATCACTCGCCGCCAATACTCTAACCTGCCAATCCGAGGCTGTGACGTGATCATGTCGTACAGATGAACAAAACTCCGTCCATGACCCCTGCCTCTGAAATGTATCGGCCGCGTGATAGGCAGATGCTCGTATGCCCAAACCTGCAATAGTGTCACTCCACAACCCAGTCCCACTGATCCATGGTAGACAAACTGGTGAAGCTCATAATATAGGTGGGCCAAAACACATGGACCCCACGCATATCTGGTGTGCTGCGTCACCAATGTCTCTAATGCTCCACCCCAGCCCACTGCCAACCCCCTGTGTCGCTCTGTCCGGACACAGGAACCCACTGATAGCTCCTCCAATCACAGCTGGCAAAGCTAACCCTGTCGCAGTCATGGTATCCCATGCCACATGTCCTGCTCTCATCTCTAGTCCGGGATCCTGGAACACCCGTCTCAATGCCTCCCTGTCTCCGTCACGATCATATGGAATCAGCTCTCCATCAATCGGTATTCGCAGAATCCGGTAGACATCCTCGAGGGTGACTGTCATCTCACCCATCGGCAAATGAAATGTGCATGTCTCTGAATGCCATTTCTCGGCCAGCGCAGTCAGCAAACCCATGTTTGCCCGAAACTCAGGCACATACACTACGTATCTCAAACCCATCTCCTCGATGGCAGCTCTATCCTGAAAAGACAACTCCGGTCGCAACTTCTATGTGGACGGGAATCTCTCCCGTGACTCTAGCATAGGCAAATACTCCTGCAGTCAAACAAATCAATCATGTCAGTCATGGTGGTATTCCCTGTTCATCACAAAATGCTACTCGCTATCTAAATGCATATGGTTATCTATTCTAGTGACACACACTGTTCATCACAAAGTGTTGCTATCTATCCTAGTAGTGCTCCTTGTCCATCACAAAGTACTACGTGTGTGACATTCCCTGTTCATCACAAAGTATTACTCACATTTTGCACTCCCTGTTCATCACAAAGTGCTGCTCATACTTTGGGTACTCCCTGTTTATCACAAAGTACTCTATCTTGGTGCTCCCTGTTCATCACAAAGTGCCTTGATCTATCCTAGTCTTCCTAGAGGACCTGCTTGAGTGTATCCTCTCAGCAGCTTATCCAATCGACAGCGTATGTTCATCACAGAACTGCCGATTTGACCTAGAAGACCAAAAACCTTGCATTTTCAGACACAAACGCATTTCTAACTGACAAACACACCTATAGACTGCACAAGCGCGCCTGAACAACACAGACGCGCCTGTTTGACATAAACGTGCCTACATTTGTCACAAACGCCACTTTGGCACACAAACGCCCCTTTAGGACGCAGACGCGCCCGCATTAGACACAAACGCGGTTTCAGACGCAGACGCACCTGGCACCGACACAGACGCGCCTGGCGGACACAGACGCGCTGGCACCGACGCAGACGCGGTTGCACGTTTTTGCACTTTTTTTGTACCCTATTCCTAAGCACATTTATTGCTAACTAGCATGCATTAATGACAAAATTGAATGCATCAAAGTACGAGGAGGTTTGGTGGTACTTACCAGCTCTCCTACCTCTGCTGGTCTCTAAAATCGGCGAACGCGGTCGAATCTGTGTACGAAAGCCATCGCTGCTGACTGCTGCTGCTCTTTTTCTCGCTCTGCACTGTGATCTCGTGAGGGTGTAGATGACAATGAGGATGTCTTTTTCCCGTGGTCTATCTTATAGCCTACCCTAGCCCTCGCCTTCATTTCCCGAGTCGGTCTTCATTATCCCGTGACTTTGTCACTTTATCCGACCATTCCATTCTAGCCTTTCTTTCTTATCGAGAGATTGTCTGCAATCTTTCCAGACTTTTTCATCCAATCTCTCGAGGGGGCATATCATTCCCATCCTGGGGCAACTCTATATCAGTTCATCTTATCTTTTTTGAAACAACGCGACAAGCCGCATTGTCTCAAAGAGGGGCAAAATGTAGACACCTAAAATTGTCCAGTCGAATTAAATAAATATTTTATTTATTTAATTATCCAAGCCTAATTCTTCTATTAATTAAATAAATCTTTATTTATTTAATTAATTCATTTATCCTCTTATAGCCTTATTTCTCATTTAAATAAATACATTTATTTATTTAAATTATCCTCTTCCTAAATTAAATAAATATTTAATTTATTTAATTATCCCACTTCTACTATTAATTAAATAAATCTTTATTTATTTAATTAATTCATTAACCTTTTCTACATATGACACATGTCATTCATCTCTTAACTCATACACTACCTACCTCTTTCATTATTTTATTATTTCTTCTACCTACCCTCTAATCTTAGCCGACCTCCTTTTACACCTCTCAATCTTATCCCTCCATTTCATATTGTGTCTTCTATTTAAGGAGATGCCTTCTTCATTATCAAACCCTAATCGACAATTTGGAGGACTTGACTACACTACGATCCTACTTGCAACCACATTCCGTTCTTTGTTGAGCTCTTGTGCAC
Source organism: Cryptomeria japonica (assembly GCF_030272615.1). NCBI lineage: Eukaryota > Viridiplantae > Streptophyta > Pinopsida > Cupressales > Cupressaceae > Cryptomeria > Cryptomeria japonica. The sequence continues at coordinate 49,888,731 of NC_081408.1, read as the reverse complement.
ATAAAATCTGAGAGCAAATATATCAAGCAAGATCAATGGAGATAGGAAGAATGGAGATCCAAACCCTATTAGACATGTGATGGTATAATCTTTGTAATTTCAGTTGATTTGCATTGTCTTAGGTAATCTTCATATGTTATGGTGGATCTTTGTTGATTGTTAGGCTAGGGTTTTGTGGTTGGATTCATTTAGCCTTTCAATATTGTTATTATTGTTATCCATTTTCACCATACACAATATCCAAAATGAATATTTATTTACACCAACACCCCCCCTTAAGTGCAACTTAGGGGAATGAAGACTCAAGTCAACAATGCAAGATGGGTCCCGGCTACTAGGCCATGATAGGTACCCATGTACAATATGCAAATGCAAGCCAAAAAACATGCAAAACAATCTCTCACAAATGGAGAAAGGGAGAAAACCCAGTGGGAAAAAACTCCCCCCCAAAAGAGAGATGAATTTACAAAAGACTCTCAAAAAAGAAGGACAAAACCTCAAAGAGGAAAAAGTCCCCCCCATAAGAGAGAAAGGAGAAGTCAGCTGACCCCCCTAATGACACATCCCGCACCCCCAAGAGAGCTCACAACTGCTGGAACTTACTCTCGGTGAAAGGTTTGGTGAATATGTCAACAACCTGCTCCGCTGTAGGACAATACTGCAAATCAATGACCTGCTCCCGGATGAGCTCTCGGATATAGTGCATATGAATCTCGATGTGTTTGGTCCGCTGGTGCTAGACCGGGTTCTTCGAGATCGCAATAGCACTCTGATTGTCGCAATGTAGAACTGTCGGTCGTGGAGTAGTGAAGCCAAACTCTGTGAGAATCTGCTGGAGCCAAATGGTCTCAGTCACTGCGTTAACAGCGCCTCGATACTCAGCCTCAATAGCATGTTACTTCTTGCTCTGCCAACAAATGGGGCCCGAACTAAGGTGAAAACTGTAACCAGAAGTAGACTTACAATCATCAAGATCGCTAGCCCAATCGGAGTCTGTGTAACCAACCAAGTGAAGTCCTGTGCCTGCTGCATAGTGAATCCCATAGTGATGTGTACCCTGGATGTAATGAAGGATGTGTTTGGCGACTTTCCAATGAAGTTCATGGGGTTCCTGCATGAAGCGGGAAACCATGCCAACTGCAAATGAAATATCAGGGTGTGTATGGGTCAAGTAGATGAGACTATCCACAAGTTGATGATACAAAGTGGCATCAACTGGTGGAGAAGAACACTGAGCCTCAAGCTTGACTCCTGAAAGAAAGGGAGTCGGGGCAGGCTTACAATCAGCCATATGAAAGCGTGCAAGTAGATCAAGAGCATACTTGGGCTGTGATAGTGTAATCCCGGAAGGTGACTGTGAAATCTCTATCCCGAGAAAGTAGTGCAAAAGACCCAAGTCAATCATAGCAAATTTGTCATGCAAAGCAGATTTGACCCTGCTAATGATGGATGTTGTACTCCCTGTAATTATCAAGTCATCAACATAGAGCACAAGTATCAAGTGAGAGTCATCTTGTCGCAAAATGTAGACATTCGAATCAGAATGACACCTGGTGAACCCTGCGGAGAGAAGAAAGGAATCCATCTTAGCGTACCAAGCCCTGGGGGCCTGCTTAAGGCCATAGAGAGATTTCCTTAGTCTACAAACCAAGGAAGTATCCAAGATGAAACCCTGTGGCTGCTCCATATAAATCTCCTCATCAAGAACACCATGAAGAAAAGCACTCTTCACATCCGTTTGATGTACAGCCCAACCATGAGCTGCAGCAATAGCAAGTGTCAAACGAATGGAGTTCATCTTGGCTATGGGTGCAAAGGTCTCAGTATAGTCAACACCTGCAACCTGAGAGAAACCTTTCACAACAAGCTGAGCCTTATACTTATCCACACTACCATCCGCTGCAAACTTGGTCCGATAGATCCACTTACATTGAACCATCTTTCTCCCCTTAGGGAGATGGACTAAATCCCATGTGTTGTTCCTCATCAAGGAACTATACTCTTCCTCCATAGCTTGGTCCCACTCAGGAACCCTTGATGCTTCCCTAAATGTCTGTGGATCAGAAGCGGTAGCAATGAATGCATGTGGTAGATCCTGATGCTGTGATCGAGTTCTTCGTGTATCTGAAGGATCCCCAACAAGAGAACCCGTGGACTCAAGTGTCTGTCGAGCCCAACGAGGTCGAGGTGGAGGTGGAGAATGAGGCTCTTCAACTGCAAGTGGACACTGCAGAGGTGTAACCCTGCGAGTTGGAGTTGAAGGAGTCTCATCATCTGAATCACTAACATCACTATCCACAATGGAGGAAGGTGGAGGAGGTAGAGAGGCTAAGCTAGGAGAGCTTTCCTCAAAGTGAACACTCCTCTCAATGAACACCTCATGTGTCTCTGGATCCATCAATCTGTATGCCTTAACACCCTCAGGATATCCAACAAATATGCAAGGTCGACTCTAAGGTTCCAATGCCTTGCATTTCTGTGGAGGTATGCGAGCCCATGCTGGACACCCAAAGACTCTGAAATGTCTCACAATCGGTTTCCTACTAGCCCAAGCTTCAAAAGGAGTAATACCTTGCAAAGCTTTGTGAGGAACCCAATTTTGGATGTGTGTGGCACAACTGATAGCCTCTGCCCAAAAAGCGAGATCAAGAGAACGTGCATGTATCATACAGCTAGCCATTTCTTTGAGAGTTCTATTCTTGCGTTCTGCAACCCCGTTCTGCTGTGGAGTGTATGCGACAGAATGTTGACGATCAATCCCCTCAAATGTACAAAAATCCTCAAGTCTTTTGTTCACATATTCCCTTCCATTATCTGTGTGAAGAATCTTGACCGCTTTCCCTGATTGCTTCTCCACACGAGTCTTGAAGTCCTGAAATCTGTCAAATACTTCACTCTTATGAATAAGAAAGTAGACCCAAGTGAAGCAGGAGTAGTCATCAATGAAGGTGAGGACATAGCGGGCCTTACTAAATGAAGGTGCTGGAAATGGACCTGCTACATCGCTGTGAACAAGTTGAAGAACTTTCAAGGCTCTCCAAGCTTTCCCTTTATCAAACTTCTCTTCGGGATGCTTGCCCATGGAACAACCTGAACATACACCCTCTAAAAAACTGATTCGAGGTAGACCTGTGACCATGTCTTTAGTGCTGAGCTGCTGAAGATAGCGGTAGTTGAGGTGACCAAACCGCTCATGCCATAGCTTACTTTCTGAATTTGAATGAGTAAGCAAGGCCCTAGAAGGTGAACTTGGCACAAAGTGGGAGAATGAATAAAGCCTTGAGTTGTCATTGACTTGTCCCACTGCTACCAAGGCATCATCATCAAGTTCCTTTACCACAACTGAATCTGGTGTAAACTCAACCTTTTTCCCATTCCCATAGTGAGTGATTTGGTAGATAGAGAGAAGGTTGGTAGACAAGTTAGGAACATAGAGAACATTCTCAAATGTTCCATCATCCATGTCAACTGAACCTTTCCCTTCAACCTCTACTTGTGTATCATCACCTATGTAAATGTGAGGTACCTTAGATGGCTCTAATGAAGAAAACTGCTCCTTTGTAGAACCCATGTGATATGAGGCACCCGAGTCAAGTATCCATTGCTGTGAAGGACCTATTGTAGCCACAATTGCTTGCCCTTTTCCCTTAGACTGTGAGGAAGAGGAAGGAGATGAATCCTTCTTTGTGTAGGTGGATGGCAAGTTGATGTTTCTTTTCTTAAGAAGATTAGTTAACTCATCAACTTACTTTGCGTGGCATCGATGCTCATCATGACCATACTTCTTGCAATATGCACAAGTTGGTTTATCCTTCTTAGGTGGTGTCCCCTTCTTAGAAGAGGATGAAAAATCGCCTTGTGATGGAGAGGATGATTGTCTTTTTTCCTGGTGTGGCTTAGACTTAAAGTGCTTCTTCTTCTTGTTGGAATCCTTGCCTTGACTTCCTTGATTCCCTTGATTAGCCACCAAAGCCTTGGACTTTGAAGGCTTGAGAAGTCCTATGTTCAACAACTTAGATTGTTCCAATATCAACATTTATGAGAAAACATCAAATGAAGGCATAACATAGGAACTCCCCACTGTTAGACGATGAGTTTGGAAGCTAGACACAAATGCTGCATATTCTGGTGCAATCTTGTCCAACAAGTTGAAGATCAACTGAGCATCCTTTTTGTCAATTCCACAATCCTTAAGCTTTGCTCTTAGCTCATTTGCTTTGGTGACATAATCTTGGATTGTATCAAAACTCTTGGGATCCAAGTTGGTGAGCTCATTGTCAATCTTATAGCCTCTGATTTCATCAACTTGACCATACAATTTCTGAAACATATCCCAAGCCTCTTTGATTGTTGTACACTTCTCAATGTGAAAGATGAGGTCATCTGAGACATACTTGCACAAAGTTCCAAGAGCCATGCAATTCTTTGTGAGCCATTCTAATTGAGCATTTGGATCAACCTTAGAATCAGGTGGTGTTGTTATTGTTCCATCTATGTAATGTGTGAGACCCTTTTCCATTAATTTACTCCATACTTTAATTTTCCATGATGCATAATTATGTGGAGTTAAAGGTGGAAATTTATGAGGACTCATTGCAAAAAAAATAGAAAGAGCACAAAGAGAGGCACAATCACACAAGACACCCCCCCAAATTCACTCAATCAAAGAACCCCCCCCAAAAGTGATGATTTGACACTTTATAATTAGTGCGTATATAATGGGCCACTTGCAAAAAATGGCAAAGTGGACTTCTGATTACAATTTACAACTGCCTCAATAAGGCCAAAAGAGACTCAAACTGATAATGCAAGAGATCTAACTAAGATCCAAACAATTTACAAGTACCTAATAGGCCAAATAAGACCAATATCTGAAAGTACAATTTCCACTCAAAATCTTTGAAATCTGATCATAGATTATGAAATTAGACAAAAAAATATGCACTTAAAAAAAAAAAAAAGCACTTGAAAAGGAGGTCGTATGAGCTCAAACGAGGCCTTTGAAGTTACAGAATTGAGGATTGGACATGTACAGCTGAGAGAATCCAAAAATTCTGAAAAAATTGTGCACCAAAATCAGAAAATAACCACACCATTGCGAAGATCACAAAATTTTAGCCCATTTCAAAAAAATTGCACCAAAAAAGGAGCAAAAATGAGCAAGATATGGCCTTTCAAAGTTGGACTGCAAAACTGAAAAGCTCAATGGAGAGGGGGTCAAAAAATTTCAAAAGTCTGCTGACGTCAGCAATTCACGAGCTTAAATTTGACGGTCGTATGACCGTCGCAAAAACTTCACCTCCCTGCTGACTGGGTGTCAGTACCATACGAACTGATGACGTGGCATTGTGACTGTGCGTACGGGCTGTACGGACTACAAACCGTGGGCCAGTGGCCGCCTGCCACGTGGCGGGCGCAGGTTCCGTCGGTTTTCCTGCTGACGGGAGAGAGTGTCGTCGGCGGGGGGAGATACCGGCGGGCCGGGAGCCGAGGCGGCCGGCGAGAGAGCGAGGCGACCACCGGGTGGTCTGGGCGGCCGGTAGGTGAACTGGACAGCCGGTGGCGGCGAGCTCCGGAGGAGTACGGGCCGACAGGCACTATAGAGTACAGCCGGGCATCGGACCTACAGGGTACGATAGAGTACGGGGGGGTCTGCGGACCCCCAAAAACCAAAAAAAAAAAAAAAAAATTGATTTTTTTGTTTTTTTGTTTTTTTGATCGCTTTTTTTTTATTTTTCGAATTTTTATTTTTGGAAAAATAATAAAAAAATTTTGAAATCTGTACGATAATAGCCAAAATGGGGAAAAAAAATTTCTCACCAAAATAGGTCGACTTTATAGTCGAAATTCATGGAAACGGCCTCCCGGATTCAACGATGATGTCCAAATCGTTGTATGACGCCCCCAAAAAATGAAGATCCCCAAATCCGAAAATAGAAGCCTCCAAAATGTCTCCAAAAAACTAATCAATGAAACCCTAATGACTCTGATACCATGTAGGATTTTGCCAAGATCAAGGGCACAATGAAAAGCATAAAAAGAGACAATAGAATGATAAGAACAAACTGTATTCTCATCAATATGCAAATGATTAACTGGATTAACCAATACAATGAATATAGGCCTGCTTATATAGGCAAGGCCATATGGATATACGAGCACGCAATTATGACATGTGGCTCAATGAGAAACAAGGGTAGGTAAAAAATACAAAGGGTAGGTAGGAGAAATAATATAATATTCCACAAGAGGTGGATGACCCACCGAATGTGGAGTGTAACAGTAGAATAAGACCACAAAAGGTGGAATTTCTCCTACAAGCTCTATCCCTATGTGCACACTTCCCTAAGTGTCTCAAATCTAAACTACGAAGAGATGCATTATCCTAAGTTAACTAAAGTAAAGTGTAATAATATCCAAAATGAATATTTATTTACACCAACAAAGCCTTACAAATCATTCCAAATGGATTCAAATACATTATAAATGACCTTCAAATATCAATTATATTTCAAATGATGACTTTGACCATATATTTGTCTTACACCATGGGTGCTTCTGCACCACATATGGTCAATCCGTTTGAACCCATGGGGTCACGTGAGACTCCTCTACAATGGCCTATTTCGATTTTTGACGAGTCGGAGCCATTTTCAATTGGTAGTATTTTTTCGCCTGCTGCAAAAACTATCTGTTGCATGCAATGCAAAGTTGCCAGATTGGCTAGATTTGATTCAGTTTGTCATGTGCACAAACCGACGTCACAAGAACGTCCAAGTGGGTAGGTTTATGATAGGCATACCCCTGTTGTGCATCCCAAAGCATCGAAACGTCGAGAGTTATATCGTACCGGTGCGATCTCTCAAGTGCCCTGAGTCCAAAAAATTGTCAAAATTTGACGCATTGTTTCTTCAAATCCAAGACACATATGGTTGATCTGTTTTAACTTGTGGGGTTGTGTGAGGCTCCTCTATAATGGCATGTCTCAGTTTTTGACGAGTCAGAGCCATTTTCAATTGGTAGCATTTTTTCGCCTGCTGCAAAAATTGTCAGTTGCATGTAATGCAAAGTTACCAAATTGGCTAGAATTGATTCAGTTCGTTGTGTGCACAAACTGATGTTGCGAACAAGTCCAGGTGGGTAGGTTTATAGTAGGCATGCCCCTGTCATGCATCCCAAAGCATCAGAACGTCGAGAGTCATATCGTACCAGTGCGATCTCTCGAGTGCCCTGAGTCCAAAAAATTGTCAAAATTTGACACACTATTTCTTCAAATCCAGGACACATATGGTCGATCTATTTGAACCCGTGGGGTCATGTGAGGCTCCTCTATAATGGCCTATCTCGGTTTTTGACAAGTCGGAACCATTTTCAATTGGTGGCATTTTTTTGCCTGCTGCAAAAACTGTCAGTTGCATGCAATGCAAAGTTGTCAGATTGGCTAAAATTGATTCAGTTCATCGTGTGCACAAAATGACATCGCGAGCGCGTCCAGGTGGGCAGGTTTATGGTAGGCATGCCTCTGTCATGCATCTCAATCCACTAGGTCGGATACATGGTCAAAATCCACTGATGTCTCCATCTGGCTTAATTGTAGTGCTTTGGGAATTTGATATGAATCAATGGGAACCAATGGTCTACAAGACCATTTGTCAACCCACTCTTGTGATTCACATTCTTCCCACAAACAATACATGCATGAAGAGCAAAAACATACCATCTGTTTCGTATAAATTACCAGTGAACTTGAATTTGAACTCATAAATGAGTGCATGTCACTCGATCCTGCAATTGTACAACAATCTAGATAGTTTTCAATGTTAGATTCGATGATCAACCAAAAATATCTACAAACCATTGGCATACCTGGAATACCTGGACCCATCGTAGACTTACACCATCACATAATTGTTTCTGCATCTATCAATTCAGCACCACCTTCGTACTTTAATTCTTCCCTAGCTAGGGCTCTTTTCACACATGATCTTGCACCATCGTGCTCTCCCTTACCATGTCCAGCCTCGGTGAAATTCCAAAAATGTTGTACACTGCTTGTCATATGCATCCTTGTCAACCAATAAAACATCCTTGCATTCTTGAATTGTGCAGTGCAATTATCTGACCATATCAAGTGTCAGTTGTATTGTATGTTCCTTTCCCTTAAACTATCATAAAAAAATTTAAAGCATCCTTATACAAACTCTGATGAATGAGTACTGTAGACACCTAAAATTGTCCAGTCGAATTAAATAAATATTTTATTTATTTAATTATCTAAGCCTAATTCTTCTATTAATTAAATAAATCTTTATTTATTTAATTAATTCATTTATCCTCTTCTAGCCTTATTTCTCATTTAAATAAATACATTTATTTATTTAAATTATCATTTTCCTAAATTAAATAAACATTTTATTTATTTAATTGATCCCACTTCTTCTATTAATTAAATAAATCTTTATTTATTTAATTAATTCATTATCCTTTTCTACACATGACACATGTCATTCATCTCTTAATTCATACACTACCTACCCCTTTCATTATTTTATTATTTCTTCTACCTACCCTCTAATCATAGCCGACCTCCTTTTACACCTCTCAATCTTATCCCTCCATTTCATATTGTGTCTTCTATTTAAGGAGATGTCTTCTTCATTATCAAACCCTAATCGACAATTTGGAGGACTTGACTACACTATGATCCTACTTGCAACCACATTCCGTTCTTTGTTGAGCTCTTGTGCATATAAAATCTGAGAGCAAATATATCAAACAAGATCAATCGAGATAGGAAGAATGGAGATCAAAACCCTATTGGACACGTGATGGTATAATCTTTGTGATTTCATTTGATTTGCATTGTCTTAGGTAATCTTCATATGTTATGGTGGATCTTTGTTGATTGTTAGGCTAGGGTTTTGTGGTTGGATTCATTTAGCCTTTCAATATCGTTATTATTGTTATCCATTTTCACCATATACATTTTGGCACGCCCGGTGGGACTTCTTGTCCCTTTGCATTTAACCTTTTTTGTTGCAGATTTTGCATTTTTAAAGTTGCAGATCGGACATTTTTCGACGACATTTTAGGTTTTTTTCACGTCTGCGAACTTTCGGATCGCATCTCTGATTTTCAGGAGTGTCTGCGGATACTGGAGTTGCGTTTGTGTTTTTGACAAATTTTATTTTGCAGGTCTCAGACAGGGGCGTCTATGTTTTCTAAGTGCGTCTGTGTTGTTTTTGATCGCGTCTGTGTCAGATAAGGGCGTCTGTGATTTTTGACCGCGTCTGTGAGTCACAGAACCGCATCTGTGTCATACAGACGCGTCTGTGTCTTAGGTAACAACGTCTGTGTTTTGAATGTTTTGAAATTTTTAAATTTTCATTGATTCGGTTTTCGGATTTCGTACTTAGGGTTTCAGATCTAGTTTATTTTTGGACTAACCCTTTCAGATCTAGCTAACTAAGTTGGTGCAACTCGCCTTGGAAGCTAAAACGTTTTGGTTGAAGGCCCCTCTTTCACAAAGTCTTTTGGGTTTCTAAAATTTACCTAACTTGTGCGCTTGCAGGAAGGGGTGATCATTTGAAACAACCCAAACTACTAACAAATTTTGTTGCAGGTCCTTGGCTAGGGTTTTGAAATTTTGTTGTGTGCCTTTTTTTCATAGACTAGCAAACACTTCCATTGGTGCACTAAAATTGAATCATTGTCTTTTGTGTCTTGAGCAATAGGCTCTTTTTGTTTAATCTTTAGAGGGCCTGTCTTCCCATGTGGTCATTAGGACTACTAGTGAGAAGAGGACGACCCAAGTGGTAGCGAGGAAAACCCACCTCATCCGAACCACTATAATCAAATGTATTCATGGTGAAAACTATGGATAACGTGTGCTGATTAGTTCATACCGACACTATGTCTCCCCATAAACCCGTTTGATCAAATTTATTTGATCATTTGTAGGGCGTAACCCCTACCGGCTGGGAGCCTTCTGTATTTACAGAGCTGAAAGTGCCGCATGTATGGCCACACGAGCGGATGCCCTTACTGGCACCATTTTGTTTTAGAGGCCCAAATCCTTCTAGTTGTTGGGGCAGGAGGTCGGACCTCTGGTAGCGGCCCACACACATACGGTTCTTAGTAGAGATACAAAGTTCGCCATGGGGAGTTTTCATGGGGACTGATGCTTGGCTGACCCGAGAAGTGAGTGCCGAGGGTGGAGCCAGTGAGGTCAAGCATCTAAGTATCCGCTCTGAATAGCGTAGCCTCGGGGGTAAAACCCTATGTGGGATCAACAACTATTGTCTTGGCCAGCCATAAGAATTGTGTTTGACTTATGTTAAACATTCAAAGCATTCAAGATCAAATAGCAAAACATTGTGTCTTTTGTGTCTTCAAGTGTATGCAAAACATTTTACATCAAACAACACACTTTTGGAGTCTAAACATTGAGTCCTCATCAACATTGTGTCCTCTTGTCACGAAAAACAGTCAAACAGTTGGATTTGGTCACAACAAAACAACTTCACAGATTGGAAAAATTGCACGAAGTTTATAGAAACGCGTCTGTGTCTGTTTTAACCGCGTCTGTGTTGTTTAAGCGCGTTTGTGAAGGGCAGAATAGCGTCTGTGTTAAGCAGAGTAGCGTCTGCGTCGGGTAACCGCGTTTGTGCAGTATACAGTCGCGTCTGTGTCCAGAATTGTAAAAACTTTACAGTCCAGCAAACATAAACAAGAAAATCGCAGAAGCGCGTCTGGGTTAAACATAGTAGCGTCTGTGTCCGGAAACCGCGTCTGTGAACGATACAGTCGCGTCTGTGTTCAAAATTGCAAGAAAATTTCAGAGTCCAACAAGCAAGAGAAATCAGTTTCGGAATACTTGAGCTTCCTAGGTTGTTTCTTCAGGTTTCATCTAGCATTCAACCTGTCTCTGGGTCTCATACAGTCCATCATTGCTTCACATCTCATTTTACATTCATACTTGTCTAAACTTGAGTCAAAAGGTCACTTGCTTGTCCTCATCACACTTTGTCAACATACTACATACAACTACACTTTGCTAAGTGGTCCCTCATCAAGGTTTCTTACCTTTGGGTCTCATTTGGTTTTACTCAGAGTCAAGGTCAACTTACCTCATCAAGAGAAACTATCCTCTCTTTGGAAGTCACACCTACTCTACTACTTACATACTTGGTCTTACACTTTGGACATTGCAAGTAAACTTCAGATTCATTTACACTCCATACAACTCTTGGTCTTCCATACTCTTTCCATTTTTTCATCTAATCTTATACATCTTGGTCAACCACCTAGTTCATGGTTGAAACCCGTCTTCAAAAATCTAGGAGAAAAGCTAAAGAAGCTCAAGGGTCCGCCAACATGAGTTCTTATGAGTATGACAATGACTTATTTTTCAATACTGAGCACACTACATTGCCTGACATGGATGTTTATAGACACATTCCAAATGTGGAAAACGCAGACACTACAAACAACAAGGCTACACACAATGACAATGTGGACAACTTGTCAATACAATCAGCAGATATAGAAGAATCCATAATGAATCCTCATTTCAATAGATTGGTTGAAGAGATAATGAAGAGGGATAGACAATACTTCTTACACATGATGGCACAAAGTGGAGCTAAAATACCTCATGACTTTGACATGTCTCAACTTATGGAAAACCGACCCTCGCAACAAACTCACTCCAACATGGATCAAAGGAGACCCAATAGTGGAGGAAATAGAGGACCACACATGGTACCTGAATCACCATCAGCCTTGCTTCAAAAACCAGAGGTCCCACATACACATGGTCAAACATATGATACTTACCTTCGAAGACCATTATGGAAGCCTTATGCAGATAGATATGCTCAATCACATGCTCAAGCTATGGATCAATCAAAACAATTGGACACTCAAAGGCATGCTCAAAATTTGGACACAAGGAAACCTCATGTCAAATTTGGGGGCAACACAATAGAGCCCCGACGTGCCTATAGAATTTGGTATATATGCACAAAATAGATATGGGGTTCCTCAACATGAAGCTATACCAAGTGCTCCCTATATGCCGCATCAATATAAGCCTCCTCCATATGAACATGTCTATGATCAATATCATCTATACATGCAACAAGCTCCTCCTCAAATTGGTGTCCCAAACATGGGGTATGCTACAAGAAATCGATCGCCACCTAAGAATAATTTGGAGCAACAAATCAGAGATTTACAAAAGAAAATGGAGGACATGAGTACACCAAAACCAACATACACTATGAGAGACATATGTCCTTATCCATTTGATAAGAGCATTCCAATGCCTCCATTTCCGGCACACTTTGTGACGCCAAAATTTGACAAGTATAGAGGAAAAGGAGACCCTAAGGCACACATACGACAATTTTTCACAGCTTGCATAGAGGTAGCGGCAGAAGAAACATATTTGATGAGGTTATTCCCGCAAAGCTTAGGCGATCAAGCTATGGAATGGTTCTCTCAATTACCTCCTGGTATTAAGTCATGGGGTGACTTAGCAGAGGCATTTATTCAGCATTTCTCCTACAACATAGAAACAGATATCTCAGTCACTACTTTGTGCAATACTAAGCAAAAGGAGGGAGAATCTTTTGCGTCATTTTTACAAAGATGGAGAAATCTAGTCAGCAGATGCTCTTGTGAAATTCCCCAAAAACAAATGCTAGAAATGTTCACTCAAAACGTTAACAAGGATATTGGCTATGATCTAAGGAAAGCTTGTTTGTCCACCTTCAAGGATGTTATTGAAAAGGGCTTAGCAACAGAAAAGGTCCTAATTGAACAAGGAGTCATCAAGCTATTCAAGGAAAACAAAGATGACTTTAAAGGAAAAGACAAGCCAAGATTTTGGAATAAAAACAAGAACACAGTGAACGATGGCGTTGTTGATGCCAATACAGTGAGACCCAAGTTCATCTTTTCAGGATCAAGTTCTACAAACAATCAAGTGAATACTCAAACAACTTCCAGATCACGAAGGAAGTACACTCCATTGGGAGAACCACTTGAATCAGTCTTCAAAAAGCTAGTGGCAAACAAAGTGATCACAGTTCCAGATTTTCCTCCATATGAACCAAAGGTCAAACCAAATTGGTGGAATGATGATGAGTATTGTGAGTTTCATAAGAGCAAGGGTCATAAGACAGGAAATTGCCATCGACTAAAGAATATCGTGCAAGATCTCATTGATAGAGGTGACATTGAGATTGAGGGACATTCGTCTAATCAAGAACATGAGATGTTTAAGGAACCATTCCCAAAGCATGACAAAGGAAAAGCCCAAGTCACAGATGATCAGGCCAACTATACTAGAGCACCTTACAACTATGACTCAACTATCAATTGCATCTCAATGGATAATCATATCTCTACTATTACCATCAAGAACAAAAATCCTGAGAATCCTCCTCAGAGACCCAAGATTGTTCTAAGAGGTGTTGGATCTTCTTCCGAGCCTGCCTCTGAATGTCATGTTACAACTCGTCGAGGTAAAATTACTTTGCCAGGTGCCTCCGCTAAAAACACCTTTTCTTCATCTACTAAACCTGAGTATGACCTTGTAGAACAGTTAGGGAGGACACCCGCGCTCATCTCCATCCTTGAGCTCTTACGCATATCTCCCGCTCATAAAGCTATTCTTGACAAAATCTTGAGAGACACCGCCGTTCCTACTGATCTGAACGTGGACCAGTTTCAAGCCATGGTGGGATACCTATCCATTCCACATTCCCTTACATTTATAGAAGCTGACGACGCCTCCATAAGTCAGCCACATAATGCACCATTATATATTGAAGCCTGCATACACAAGCATCGAATAAAGCGAGTCCTGATAGATGGAGGAGTTGGTCTAAACATTTGTACATTGAGCACCATTAAACAATTGGGATATTCCGATAAAGCTGTGAATTCAAAGAATCAAATTACCATCAAGGCATATGATGATGAAGAACGCTCATCCAAGGGCACGGTCACCTTACCTCTAAGAATTGGGCCAGTTACAAAGTATGTGGTTTGTCAGGTCCTGGATTTAGATCTCACTTATAATATATTGCTAGGACGTCCTTGGATTCATGAAATGAGGGCAGTCCCATCGACATATCACCAATGCATTAAGTTTCCTCATAATGGAGTCGAGGTAACAGTTAACGGTGATCCTAATCCGTTCATCTATTGCAATAACCTGAGATCACATACGGAGACCATCATTCCCAGTAATCGTGAAGCTGTTCCTTCTTCGGCATACATTGACCCTGAGTCATTAAAACCTTCGACATCAAAACAAGGTGAACTTAAAGGCAGATTTCAGGACAAAGGCATGGGAGAATACACTTTAAATCAGACCATGTATTTATGACAAGTCATGAGCTCTCCAAAAGAATTTGGAAGGCCACATCCTAACAAGCAAACATTCATCATGACGCTCAAATGGGATCCTACTACCTTTCAAAGATGGGGTGAACTGGAAGAGGAAGATTTATACAAAATGCTCTATAAAGACATTGAAGATGACACACATGATCAGATCAATATACCTTGTGAGAAATATGGCAAAGGCTTCAAGATTCTACAAAAATTCGAGTATGATGGAAAAAGCCCTCTTGGGTTATGCAAAGATGGCGTCATGGAACCCCTACAACCTGAATTGACTGTAAGAAGAGAACGCTCAAAGGGACTTGGTTTTCTGACTTCCAAGATCCACACTAAAAGGACAGAAGAGGCATCACAAATCAAAGTTGCCAAAATTCAACAAGAGGATTGCTATTCCACAGACTCCAATGAATGGGAATGGGGTTCAGACAAATCCTCCAGTGACTACGAGCTCACCGAGACATTCAGAGAGCCAGATGAACCCACAGAAGAGGAGGAGTTTTATAACAAATTCAGAGTTGGTCAAGAAACAACCCATGAGGAGTCTACACAGTCCTTGTCTCGAGGTTCTAGGTTGAAATCACATAGGATGAGAACACATGTTCCGGAATGCGCTACTAGTAATGATAATTTGGACTTGCTCGTGATCGAGACTAATGAGGAGAGTGCCATCGACGACCTCGACGATTGCCTTGATATACCCGAATATAACCACATCTTCACTCTTAGCCCCGCAAACTCTGAAAACATTAAAGGCCTTCCCCTTGTTCACCACCAACTCATTGACTGGGATTATGAAGGACCAGCACAATTTGACACATTTCAGAATGACGAAGCTATTATCGACTATCTTGGCATACGAGATGATCTTCCCCTTGGGGACCACAAAGCGGGATACACCATAGAACTCAACAACATGGCATATTTTGGTGAGGGTGTCGGACCTTCCAGTCGCAAAAATGTGAAAATAAGAACAAATCAAGGGTCTTATGGCGAAAACCACACTGTGGCGCTATCTAACCCCAAAAAAGTAAAAAGAAAGGACGTATCTAAGGGCGAAAACCTCTCTGAGGCACCCGAAGATGGAAGGCTCAACATTCTCCCATCATCATATGAGGAAAAGTCATCCATGTTGGTAGAGGAGACTATCAAAACAAACATTGGTACAGAAGAGGTTCCATACAACATATTCCTGGCTCAATCATTAACAGAGTCCGAAAGATCAAAATTCATAAGCTTCTTCAAAGAACGACAAATCAACTTTGCATGGTCATACGCTGATATGCCTGGACTGGATCCGGATTTGGTAATGCATCATTTGACAGTCAAACCGGGGGCAAAGCCAGTGAAACAGAAATTAAGGAAAATGCATCCACAAGTGGCATTACTAGTCAAAGCAGAGCTTGAGAAATTACTCGATGTCGGATTCATACGCCCAATTGATTACCCCGAATGGATCTCCAATTTGGTACCTGTCAGCAAACCAGATCGCAGCATTGGAATTTGCACAGATTTCAGAGACATCAACAAAGCTTGTCCAAAGGATGACTTCCCATTACCAAACATTGACTTGATTGTTGATCTCACAGCAGGTCATGAAATGCTATCATTAATGGATGGATTCTCTGGCTATAATCAGATAAGAATTGCACCCGAGGATCAACATAAAACATCATTCACTTGTCCGTGGGGAACTTTCTGTTGGAATGTCATGCCCTTTGGGCTGAAAAATGCAGGTGCTACATATCAAAGAGCTATGACTACTATTTTTCATGATCTCATGCATGTAACTGTGGAAGATTATGTTGACGATCTCTTGGTCAAATCAATAGACAGAAATACACATTTGGACATACTTTCAGTTGCCTTTGATCGGTTGGAAAAGTACAAGGTAATATTAAACCCCAAGAAATGTGTCTTTGGAGTAACCTCCGGGAAACTCCTAGGATTCATCGTGTCCAAAAGAGGAATTGAAGCGGATCCAGCAAAAGTCAAAGCTATCTTGGAAATGCAACCACCCAGAAATATTAGTCAACTTCGATCCTTACAAGGGAGACTCCAGTCTATACGAAGATTCATAGCACAACTGGTGGATAAGTGTAACCCTTTTCAACACCTGCTACATAAAAACATCAAATTCAAATGGGATGACAACTGTCAACAGGCTTTCCAGACGCTCAAAGACTATCTCCTAAATCCACTAGTTCTGATGCCACCAGTTCCAGATCAACCACTGTTATTATACATTTCAGCTACTCCAACAGCACTGGGGGCACTCCTAGCGCAACAAATAGCTGACGGCAAGGAAAAAGCAGTATACTATATCAGTCGCACATTGGTGGGATATGAGCTAAACTACACACCAATTGAGCGCGCATGTCTCGCCGTGGTCTTTGCTTCACAGAAATTACGACATTACATGCTTACTCATAAGACTAAGTTGGTTGCAAGAATTGATCCATTAAAATACCTTCTCAATAAAACAACACTTACTGGGCGACTGGCCAAATGGGTAATGATACTAAGTGAATTCGACATCGAGTATGTGGACAGAAAAGCAATAAAAGGACAAGCCATCGCAGATCAATTAGCAGATGCTCCCATGATTGATGATGTTCCTCTAATTTTAGAATTTCCAAATGAATCCATTTTAACAATATCACATGCAAGGCCATGGCAGCTGTACTTTGACGGCTCATACACACAACATGGGGCAGGAGCTGGTATTCTCTTTATAACTCCTCAAGGCGATTCTATACCAAAATCATACCGCTTATCATTTCCTTGCACTAACAATATAGCGGAATATGAAGCATTAACAATTGGATTACGAATTGCAGTTCAGTGGAAGATCCAAGAACTTCGTGTTTTTGGGGATTCCCAACTTGTTATCCGTCAAGCAACTGATGATTACCAAACAAAAGATGAAAAATTATTGCCTTACAAGCAAATGGTGGATGATCTGAAACAACACTTTACAAAGATAGATTTTGAGCAGATACCAAGAGAGCAGAATCGTGCTGCAGATGCCATGGCTACAATTGCTTCACTAATTGATCTACCTCAAAATGAGACCTGCAATGAGTTCTTGGTAGACAACCTGTTGGTTCCTTCATATGAGATCACTCTTACCGAAATGATATGCATTGTCGATCCCGAATCCCAGTTATATGGTTCCATTTTTACATATCTTCGCGACAATATCTTACCTCCTGATCTATCAAACAACCAACGCCGCAATTTCATTCGCCAATCCTCTCGATATGTCATTCTAGCTGATATCCTATACCGACGAGGTCTAGATGGCACTCTTCTTAGATGTCTAGAAAGCGACGAAGCTCAGATTGCGTTACGTGAAGTGCATGAAGGGATATGTGGTCCACATGCTAGTGGTCCTACCTTGGCCAAGAAACTCATCAGGACTGGATATTACTGGCCCAATATGGAAAAAGACTCATATCAGTTTGTCAAGAAATGTAAGCAATGTCAAATTCATGGAGACCTCATACATGCGCCGGCACAAGAACTACAACCACTTGCGTCTCCTTGGCCCTTTTGTCAGTGGGGACTCGATCTCATAGGCAAGATTCACCCTCCTTCTTCCAATGGTCATAAATTCATTATCACTGCCACAGAGTATTTTACAAAATGGATTGAAGCCGTGCCTCTCACACAAGTCACTGGAAAACAAATTGCTACTTTCATCCTTAACTATATCATTTGCCGATATGGTATTCCTAAGTCCATTATTACTGATAACGGGCGTCCCTTCAAAAATCAAGATGTTCGTGAACTCTGTGACCGCTTCCATATTTCCCATCATTTCTCCACACCATATTACCCCCAAGGTAATGGCCAAGCTGAGGCGTCTAATAAAACAATCCTTAAAATCCTCAAGAAGACAGTCAACGACGCTGGCCGTAACTAGCATATCCAACTTAATCCTGCACTTTGGGCCTACCGCACAAGTGTCCGAACACCTACAGGAGCTACACCATATTCACTTGTCTACGGCGCTGAAGCCATCTTGCCTATTGAGGTCGAGTTACCCTCTTTACGGGTCTCTTTACAAAACATCATCACTGATGAAGACTACAGGGTCTCTCGCTTACAAGAACTAGAACTGTTGGATGAACGGAGACAAATTGCTTTTAATCATCTCAAGGCTTACCAACAACGAATGAGTCGCAGCTACAATCACAAAGTCAAGCCTCGCACATTTGAGGTAGGTGACTTGGTTCTCAGAGAAAATCCCCAAAATCAGCAAGATAGAGAGAAGAAGGGCAAGTTTGAACCAAATTGGCTGGGTCCTTACATCGTTACAGCAGTCTATGGATCTGGGGCATATCAGCTCTCTACTACAGAAGGTGAACCTTTGGAGGATCCTATCAACAACATGCACCTTCGCAGGTTTTACACAAAGCTCTTCAGAGTATCCTAATTCGAAAATACAAAAAAATCAAAAAATTAAAAAATTAAAAAAATTAAAAAATTTCAAAAATACAAAAAAATTTTAAAAACAAAAAAAAATCGTTACTTGGTGAAAACCTGGCAAACAGGCGCCTTGTGACAACAAAAAACATTGAAAAATTGAAAAAAGTTAAGAGAAATAATTTCGTCCAACGGTGAAAACCACTTCGGTGGCGCCCTGGGCAAGTACCATGGTGAAAACTGGGTTCCCAGCGCCATGCGTAGAGACATTGCTCCTCCCTCCTTCAGGATTCTCTTTCATCGTTTCACTTTGCACACACTCACGACCAATTCGTTCATAATAAACTTACCCATTCCCATCATGGCTTGTTATTGATCTACCTAAGATTGGTTAGCCATTCATAATAAACCTCCCTTTCCATCCATAACAAATCAGACCCTATCTATGGCTAAGGCAAATCCTACGTCTAGTGATGGGTGTGGAACTGAGAACATCACATGTTTCAAGGAGTACAGTTTCTTCCAGCTTCCTTCAGTCTGTCCGCGCACAATCCGCAATAAAGCAGCATTTGCATCACAGATCCGCAATAAAGTTTCATCTTCTCCGCAATAAAGTATCAGTTTCATGGATTCAGTCAGTTTCAGATGAGACACAGCAGCAACAATGGGCTTCAACAAATCAAATATTTCAACAGACTCAGACAACATTATGGTTCAGTGCTATCTATCCTTTCTGTGAAAGTAAACATTATGGCCACAATCAAATACGACTTATACAAGTGACAAGAGACACTAAACTTAAGGACTACAGTGGATGTTGGTGTCGAGTCTTGGTTTTCTTTTGATTTCATCTTGTTTTTGGTGACATGTCTTTTAGCTTTTCCAGGATGTCTCTGACTAGAGATTCTATCTCTAGGATGTCTTTGACTAGAAAGGCAAGGATGGGGTATCGTCACCTATTTGTATTTGCTGTCTGTGGATTGTCTCTTAGTAATGCTATGACTTGTCCAAGGATATGAGGACACTGTGAGTCTAGTGTGAACTGGGGCATTCCTTGTTTGTGACTGTCTTATCTCCATGCAAATAGGTACAATGACTTTCTGGGTCGAACACATGCCTCGATTGTCATAACCTATTTTGCCATAATAAAGCTCAATGATGATAACGCACAAGAAGCTCTTTCACTTTCATATCTTCTGTCTTTCATCCCCCCTTTCTTGATTGACTTCCATCGTCCTTCTCGAGTCCTCGTAGCCTGCTATCACATGACTGAGTATAATGACACACCAAAAACATTTGCATTTCATGTAGTTGCACCTGCATTACCACATATAAGCATTTCATACATACATATAGATATCACAATTGCATCACATCCTACACACAACACCTGTTAGCACAATTTACATTTGCATTATCATATTCATCTGCATTACATACATTCACATTTGCATTAGCATAACATATAGAATCATAAAAGAAAAAAAAATATTGCATGGCATCATGTAAATATTTGCATCCATATCATAAGCATCACATAAGAACATCTCATCACATAGGTACACATGCATATAGCTGCCGCAAAAATGAATCATCTCTCATATATATAATAAAAAATGTCATGATACAATGATGTCAAAAAATCATATGGCTACAATCACCCGCAGGTGTCTACAATAAAAAAAATGGTACAAATACTGATACAAGGGAGCCCTCTATGGCTATGATGAACTCCCTCCCTCGGATTCGCCTGGCCTCGACGGAATCTGAGCCCTAGAAGGACCCGCTCCAGGATCACCCTGCCTGTCTGGTGGTGGTGGAGGACCCATGACCCCACCACTCGATGCCTGTCTCCTCCGGCTCCCTCCCGTAGCTGTTGCTGTCCGCGATGGTCTATGGAAGCTCCTCGCCTGCTGATCTGCTGGCACGGCACCATAATACAGGTCCCTCCAGTAGGCAATCTCCTCTCCGACTCGCAGGACATATGCGTAGCCTGCTCCTGTGTCCTCCGCCGCCTGCCTCCCTGCCCTCAGCGCTGTCTCAGCCTCTGTGTAGCGCTGGATAGCCTGATCCCGCTCTCGCTCAGTATCCCTGAGCCTGGTCCTGAGTCGATCCCTCTCCCTCTCTAGATCCTGAATCTCATCTGCCTGGCCCTGGCAGATCTCCCTCAGATCCAGTAGCTCAGCCTCCACTGGGTCACCCCCCTCTGCCTCTGCCTCTGCCCCTGCCCGTGGCTCTCCCTCTGCGGGTGCCTGCCCCTGTACCTCTCCCTATACCTGTACTGGTGCCTGAACGGGTACCTGTCTCGGTACATGCCTAGGTCCCTGTACCTGTCTCTGTCCCGGTGCCTATACTGGCACCTGTCCCTGCACTTGTCCCTGTCTCTGTCCCTGTGCTCTAGAACCCTGTGCTGCTGGTACCTGCAGGGGCACTCCACCGCGACCCCTCACCACCTGGGCCTGTCCCTCCTGTCCACCCTCTCTCCGAGGTGCCACCCTCCTCTCCCCAACTACTCCCCTCCGCCGTCGTTGGCCTCTACCCCCATCACCCCCACCATCATCATCATCATCTCCTTCTCCATCTCCATCCAATAGCTCTCCTGGATCTGTCAATCGGGGGAATGGATGCTCGGCCCAATACGCTGTATACTCTGCATCCATCCCGGCGTCCTCAATCTCAGGCCACATGTCCCAAGGAAGGGGTATCATCTCTGCCAGCTATGTGACTGCCTGATCATATGACTGTGTGAATGTCATCTATCACTCGCCGCTAATACTCTAACCTGCCAATCCGAGGCTGTGACTTGATCATGTCGTACAGATGAACAAAACTCCGTCCATGACCCCTGCCTCTAAAATGTATCGGCCGCGTGATAAGCAGATGCTCGTATGCCCAAACCTGCAACAGTGTAACTCCACAACCCAGTCCTACTGATCCATGGTAGACAAATTGGTGAAGCTCATAATATAGGTGGGCCAAAACACATGGACCCCACGCATATTTGGTGTGCTGCGTCACCAATGTCTCCAGTGCTCCTCCCCAGCCCACTGCCAACCCCCGTGTCGCTCTGTCCGGACATAGGAACCCACTGATAGCTCCTCCAATCACAGCTGGCAAAGCTAACCCTGTCGCAGTCATGGTATCCCATGCCACATGTCCTGCTCTCATCTCTAGTTCGGGATCCTGGAACACCCGTCTCAATGCCTCCCTGTCTTCGTCACGATCATATGGAATTAGCTCTCCATCAATCGGTATCCGCAGAATCCGGTAGACATCCTCGAGGGTGACTGTCATCTCACCCATCGGCAAATGAAATGTGCATGTCTCTGAATGCCATCTCTCGGCCAGCGCAGTCAGCAAACCCATGTTTGCCCGAAACTCAGGCACATACGATACGTGTCTCAAACCCATCTCCTCGATGGCAGCTCTATCCTGAAAAGACAACTCCGGTCGCAACCTCTGTGTGGACGAGAATCTCTCCCGTGACTCTAGCATAGGCAAATACTCCTGCAGTCAAACAAATCAATCATGTCAGTCATGGTGGCATTCCCTGTTCATCACAAAATGCTACTTGCTATCTAAATGCATATGGTTATCTATTCTAGTGACACTCACTGTTCATCACAAAGTGTTGCTATCTATCCTAGTAGTGCTCCATGTTCATCACAAAGTACTACGTGTGTGACATTCCCTGTTCATCACAAAGTGTTACTCACATTTTGCACTCCCTGTTCATCACAAAGTGCTGCTCATACTTTGGGTACTCCCTGTTTATCACAAAGTACTCTATCTTGGTGCTCCCTGTTCATCACAAAGTGCCTTGATCTATCCTAGTCTTCCTATAGGACCTGCTTGAGTGTATCCTCTCAGCAGCTTATCCAATCGACAGCGTATGTTCATCACAGAACTGTCGATTTGACCTAGAAGACCAAAACCTTGCATTTTCAGACACAAACGCATTTCTAACTCACAAACGCGCTTATAGACTGCACAAGCACTCCTGAACAACACAAACGCGCCCGCATTAGACACAAACGCGGTTCCAGACGCAGACGTGCCTGGCGGACACAGACGCGCCTGGCACCGACGCAGACGCGGTTGCACGTTTTTGCACTTTTTTTGTGCCCTATTCCTAAGCGCATTTATTGCTAACTAGCATGCATTAATGACAAAATTGAATGCGTCAAAGTACGAGGAGGTTTTGTGGTACTCACCGGCTCTCCTGCCTCTACTGGCCTCTGGAATCGGTGAACGCGGTCGAATCTATGTACGAAAGCCATCGCTACTGACTGCTGCTGCTCTTTTTCTCGCTTTGCACTGTGATCTTGTGAAGGTGTAGATGACAATGAGGATGTCTTTTGCCCGTGGTCTATCTTATAGCCTACCCTAGCCCTCACCTTCATTTCCCGAGTCAGTCTTCATTATCCTGTGACTTTGTCACTTTATCCGACCATTCCATCCTAGCCTTTCTTTCTTATCGAGAGATTGTCTGCAATCTTTTCAGACTTTTTCATCCAATCTTTCGAGGGGGCATATCATTCCCATTCTGGGGCAACTCTGTATCAGATCATCTTATCTTCTTTGAAACAACGCGACAAGCTGCATTGTCTCAAAGAGGGGCAAAATGTAGACACCTAAAATTGTCCAGTCGAATTAAATAAATATTTTATTTATTTAATTATCTAAGCCTAAATCTTCTATTAATTAAATAAATCTTTATTTATTTAATTAATTCATTTATCCTCTTCTAGCCTTATTTCTCATTTAAATAAATACATTTATTTATTTAAATTATCATTTTCCTAAATTAAATAAACATTTTATTTATTTAATTGATCCCACTTCTTCTATTAATTAAATAAATCTTTATTTATTTAATTAATTCATTATCCTTTTCTACACACGACACATGTCATTCATCTCTTAATTCATACACTACCTACCCCTTTCATTATTTTATTATTTCTTCTACCTACCCTCTAATCATAGCCGACCTCCTTTTACACCTCTCAATCTTATCCCTCCATTTCATATTGTGTCTTCTATTTAAGGAGATGCCTTCTTCATTATCAAACCCTAATCGACAATTTGGAGGACTTGACTACACTACGATCCTACTTGCAACCACATTCCGTTCTTGGTTGAGCTCTTGTGCATATAAAATCTGAGAGCAAATATATCAAGCAAGATCAATGGAGATAGGAAGAATGGAGATCAAAACCCTATTGGACATGTGATGGTATAATCTTTGTGATTTCAGTTGATTTGCATTGTCTTAGGTAATCTTCATATGTTATGGTGGATCTTTGTTGATTGTTAGGCTAAGGTTTTGTGGTTGGATTCATTTAGCCTTTCAATATCGTTATTATTGTTATCCATTTTCACCATATACAAGTACGATCATCACTTATGTAGAAGTGATACTCTCTCACAAACTTTCTATCCTCCTCTGTTCTATCATCTGCATGCATGAATGCTATGTGTACAAAAATAGAAACTTGTGTAGAGTGATAATACATGGAATGCACTTTATTTTGAGGTTGTAGTGTATAATTTTCAGCGAAATCAATGATAGAGACAATGGTGCCAAGAGGAAATGTGTCCTTACATAACTTGAATTGCTCATTTAACCATCGAGCTCTATGTGTATGCATTATGTATTCATAAACTAGTTTCTCTTCAAACATTTTCATAGATTAAGCTACACATATATCATTTTTCACTAGCTCACATCTCTTCAAATCTTTTCCATCTTTAACTCCATATATGACTGTCTTGTATTTTCCGAAAGAAACTAGTTTCGTACCAATTTCATGTGTGCTCTCCAAATGTACGCATCTTGGTAAACGTTGCAAAACTACCACATATAGCACAAGAACCTTCCAAACAAGACATCTTATAATAAATGCAACCATCATGTTTATTACATAGCACACTTTAAATAAATTCTCTTACCGATTTAGGAGGTGCTTGTATATTACATTCCTGCAAAACATCGTTAGTGTGCAAAGTAGAATAAATATGACGAAAAATATCATAATGCATGGAAAATTCAATATGCATCCTACAACAACACATGGTGTGTACATGATTAATCTTAATATAAAAAGGTTTTGCCATTTCAAAAAATCTTTGAGAAATTCTTATTTGAGGAAACTTTTGAAGGAATCTTTCATAAAATTTAGTTTGAGTCATATCCAAATAGTGTTTGGCATGTGGCTCACGATTGGTAGACCCAATTCGCCTTCTAACAACATTGCTTTGGTTGGGTGAAACTCTTGTGTTGTCATGCCAAAAATTTTCAATTAATGTTTTTAGTGTATCAACAACAACCTTGTCTTTGCGTGGTAGTCTACCCGAGAATGCCCAAAGAGAATTATTGTTAGGTTCCTCTATTTTTTCTCGTCTCTTTAATGCTTTACTTAATGTTGTTCTACTAACGTTTAATGACTTACTTGTTTTTCTTATCAAACGATCTTTTTTATTTTCTTGCTCATTATGGTTGATGCAATGACACATCAAGTAGCATTATAATCTTTAGTGTGTGATTTTGAACCAATAGATTGATATGCATCAAATATATTTCTCACAATAGTTCTTTCACTGTTACTTTGAGATGATCTTAGGCCTAGAATTTTCATTGTCTCTCTAAAATTCAAAATTTTAATCATTTGAACAATTAATTGACATCTTGTGGTTTGATTTAAGTTTTTAAAATAGTTTTGCCATATTATTTTAACCATTCTCCTACAAGTTCGTTCATTCATTTTATTGGGCATTGGCTTCAATATATTCTCATCAATGTCAATTAGATACTTTGGTTTCCTACGAATGATTCTAGGAGGTGTTAACATCGGTGCATTATGTACATTCAATTCATCAAGTAGAGAAGGTGTAATATGTTCATCATTTAATTGATTATTCAATGCGGTGTCTTCTTCAATTGCATTAGGTTCAAACGGTAAATCAAATGTCTCTTCTTCAATTGCATTATGTGCATTATATTCGTTTGGTAAATCGAATTGAGATGTTGAGGATGACATACCTTCTTCTCCCATTATTCTTATGTCACACAATTTCTTCATACGTTTCCTTTGTCTTTCCTTTCGAGCCTCTCGTTGTTCCATCATTCCTCGCTTGTTCTTTCCCATGGTTGATATCAGTTGTCCTTTAAATAGAATCATATTACATACATATGTAAACAAAAGTTCATAAACAAACAAATAACCATAAATATGCATCTTATCGCTATTTTCTAGAATCAAACTATTAAACAATCATAATACTATTGACAAAAACTAATAAGAACAACAATTCAATCATTTGAAATCATGCAAAAACAAAAAAATCACTTACTTCTATGAAAAAATAAGTGATAGAAGTGCAGAAACAATTCCATTGGGGCCTTCAACGACCTCAAAAACTTCTTTTGAGGTCATTGAGGCTCTTGGGCAACTAAAACTATGTCTATAAACCGTGTACGCACTACATTAATAGCCGCGTACGCGCTGTTAGTCCATAAAATGTTGACAAGCCCAATGGTATTCTTTTTTCCCATTCTAGACTAATAAGTAGCGCGTACGCGCACCTAAGCCTAAAAAATGTTATCGCAGGGTAATAAGTACTGCGTACGCGCTCCTTTGCCTTAAAAAAGTTATGGCAGGACAGTGAACTAATAGTTTCAGTACCCCGTACGCGCTATTGATAGTAGAAAAAATGTGAATGAAGAGAGAGAGAGAGAGAGAGAGAGAGAGAGAGAGAGAGAGAGAGAGAGAGGGGGGGGGGAGGGGAGAGAGGAGAGGGAGGGAGAGGGAGAGTAGGGTGGAGGGAGAGAGGAGGGAAGAGGGAAAGGGA
Source organism: Cryptomeria japonica (assembly GCF_030272615.1). Taxonomy (NCBI): domain Eukaryota; kingdom Viridiplantae; phylum Streptophyta; class Pinopsida; order Cupressales; family Cupressaceae; genus Cryptomeria; species Cryptomeria japonica. The sequence goes on along the minus strand of NC_081408.1, from coordinate 49,862,031 downwards.
GAGGGAGAGTAGGGAGAGGGAGAGAGAGAGAGGGAGAGAGGGAGAGAAGAGAGTGGGAGAGAAGAAGGGGTATGGAGGAAGGGAGAGGGAGAGGTAGGGTGGAGGGAGAGGGGGAGAGGGGGAGAGGGAGAGAGAGAGAGAGAGAGAGAGAGAGAGAGAGAGAGAGAGAAGGAGGGAGGGAGAGGGGGAGGGAGAAAGATGGAGAGAGAGAGAGAGAGGGAAGGAGGGATATGGAGAGAGAAAGGACACAAGACACCATATGACTGATATTGAAGGAGGGAGAGGAAGAGATATCAAATCCAGGACACAATATGACCCCTAACAACATCTAAGGGGTCATAGGGTGTCCTAAGGGGTCATATGAAACTATATTATCCCTTAGCACACCATAGGACCTATAACAACACCAAATGTTGTCCTAAGGGGTCATATAACACCATAGGACCCTTTAAAACATATGATGTTATTAAATTTGCAAGGTTATAAGACTAATCTCGATTGTGACTATAGGAATTACACACTTGATTTCTTTCGTGGGTATGTACTGTTGCAAGCCGTTTGACAAGCGATGATCATCAACCACTGCCATGCATACAACAAACTTTAATTTCTTTAGGTGACAGGCGTTGTGTAACAACATGGGAACTCTCGCATACCCACCATTATCATTCTCCAGGACATCATTTGTGTTACTCTCCCTTTTTCTCTTCCTACCTGTTGTTTCCTTCTGAAAAACATATTGCAGGTACTCTGACTCATCATTTTGCTTTGTTGACACTATTTTCCACATCTGCTATGCTCATTAAAAACACATTCAAGAAGAACATTGCTGCAGGTTTCCTTGTTTGTCATAGTAATACACCTGTGGTTCAATTTCAAACCCTATTCCTCCTATTCAATAGACACATACAAATCCATCTGTCAATTTTCTTAGGGGACTATACATGATAAAAATCAAAGAGGAAGTTGCAGACAAGAAATAAATTCACTTACTTCTATAGAAGTGCAGACACAGTTGCAGTGGGGTATGGAGGGAGGGAGGGAGAGAAGAAGAGAAAGAGGGATGGGGTATGGAGGAAGGGAGAAGGGGAGAGAGTGAGAGAGAGAGAGGGATGGGGAATGGAGGAAGAGATAAGGGGAGAGAGGGAGGGATGGGGTATGGAGGAAGGGAGAAGGGGAGAGAGAGAGAGAGAGAGAGAGACAATACACTTACATGTGTATATATATACTTAATATTATATATATACATATATATAAATATTATATATTATATGTATATACACATATTATTTATACAATATCATATTATACACATATTATATATTATATATATACACATACATATTGTAAAATATCATATTATACAATAGTGCATACGCGCTGTTTATAGTAAAAAGACCGTGTACGCGCTTGTTACACCATTAATACCCCGTACGCGCTTTTTAAACTATAAGTACCCGATACGCGTTTTTGACTATTTAGGCTTGGAAATAGGCCTAGATGACAAAGCTACGGTTTGGAAGTTTGATTTCCCTCCATTTCTCTCATTTTTGACGTGTTTTATTTTATCAACTTGGTTTATCGACTTTGTCATCATCAGGTTTACACTTAATCAAGTGGGTATTTCTAAAATTGCCACCATATTTTCACCCATCTTCTGAGCTTTCTAACCATATAATTTTTTTTCAATTTGAACAACAATAACATATTATTATTGAATTTCTTTTACCAGTGTCTCCATAGTTTTCACAGACATAAGTGCACCATTTTTTGAATAACTTTTGATATACTTATCTAAATTTAAAAAACTTTATATATTATTGCAGTGCACTTGATTCTTTACAATTAAAAAAAAATTATATTTTTCGATTTGTTTAGTGCAACTTATGCTTTGCGCACAAACAGGTACCTAATTTTCAAGATGTGCTTGATTGGAAAAATCATAAAAAAAAAATACTCAACAAAAAATTACAAACAAATACACATCTTCTAGTGCTCACTCTTAACTATCTTTCTGCCAAAGGATTTGTCAAAATACTAAATCTAACTATGACTTTTTTGATGTGTACGTCAGACACTATGTTATGTTTTTCAGAAAAAATCAAAGTCAGTTTTTCGTGCACAAAGGATTTGACCCCCTTAATCTTATCCCATTTTGAAAAAGTTTAGTCGTTTGGAAACTATATTCAGAGTACTACAATATTTGTTCTTTGATTATCTTCATATCTTGAGTGGATGACTTTCAAATTTTTTTCCAAGTTCAGGTTCACCCGATTGAAGAAGAAAAAAAAGTGTCCACTTATACCCCCTTTTTGATCACCATCTTTGTGCACTTACCCTATATTGTACTCTAGAAAAAGTGCACTGCATTCAATATGTACATAAATGTCAAAAAAATGAATTATATATGCATTGAATGAAATACCATTTGTCAAAGGAATACATCCCATCATATAACATTTAATTGTATTTTGTTGAATTTCATTGAATGAAATAAGATTTGCAAAGATTTTTGTGGAATTCAACGACCATTTATCATCATGAAGGAGACAAAAATTTATTGTCTTTTTGGTTGGTTGTACATAATATTGCCTAAAAACTAAATAAACACATTTAAAAAATACATTTGAACTCCAATGATTGTTTGTAGAGAAGACCATTAGGAAAATAGATAAATAGTATTCTACAAATTAAAAGAACTTGTGCCACAATTTGAATTATGCATATGCATGCAAATATTTTAAAATACTGCCACATGATTGGCTAGCTTAAAAAATGAAATGCATTTAATGAATGCACTGATAGAGGCACACAAATAGAAATGAACATTCTAAAGTTCATAACCATATTAAATATGATTAACAACTGCTCTAAAAGTCTTGTTCATAAATATTATTGCCTCCATTTCCAAAAGTGGAACGCACCATTTGAATTATAGAATGAATGCAAATATTTTAAAATACTGCCACATGATTGGCTAGCTTAAAAAATGAAATGCATTTAATGAATGCACTGATAGAGACACAAGAATAGAATTGAACATTCTAAAGTTCAAAACCATAATAAATATGGCTAACAATTGCTCTAAAAGTCTTGTTCATAAATATAATTGCCTCCATTTCCAAAAGTGGAACGCACCATTTGAATTATACAGATGCATGCAAATATTTTAAAATATTGCCACATAATTGGCTAGCTTAAAAAAATGAAATACATTTAATGAATGCACTGATAGAAGCACAAGAATAGAAATGTACATTCTAAAGTTCGAAACCATAATAAATATGGCTAACAATTACTCTAAAAGTCTCGTTCATAAATATTATTGCCTCCATTTCTAAAAGTGGAACACAACAATGACAGATGATTCTAACAGATAATGTGCCCTAAAGTAGCAAATAGTGGATATGGTAGAAGCCAATACATATATATTGTACTCTAGCAACAATGCAATGCATTCAATATATACACAATTGTCAAAAAATAAATTAAATATGCATTAGATGAAATGCCATTTGTCAAGGGAATACATCCCATCAAATAATATTTAATTATATTTTGTGGGAATTCATTTATTTGTTAGAAAAAAGGGGTTAAGATTTATTCAAAAATCACAGAATTACAAAGAACAGGCTTTAGGCCCACCAAGACAACAACAAAAACTAAAAGGATCCTAAAAGAACCACCAACACCACCACTACAAAGTCCAGTGATCATAGCATTAGATCCAACCGTTGGATTTCCAATGATAATACTTTTTCGAAAAACCCTCAGAAAGATGACATTGCATGAAGTAAGGACAAATGCTAGCTACTTTTGAATTATAACAAAAACCAGGCTCATCCAGAGCCTCGAAGGGCCTCAAAAATGACAATGAAAATGAAACAAACATAAAAGGGAAATTGATCCTACACCACTGGGTGCTCTTGCATCATCATGTCTTCTAGCATTAACCTATCTAAAGTTTCAAGATAATTAAGAGGTAGACTATCCCTTCCACTAAAATCCCAACCATCAATATGCTCTGAAGCCCACTTGGCCAAACAATCAACCACTCCATTCCACTCCCTGGGAATATGACAAAAGGAGACATATTCCAATGTATTACACAGATGTAAAATCTGTCTGACCATGGAAGCTAATTGCCAGCTCACATCATTCAGATTTTGTTTGTTCAACATGTCCACAACAATCTAACAATCCGACTCACAAATAATCTTCCTCCATCCTAAAGAACAACCTCGCTCAACAACAATCTTAATAGTTAGGGCCTCCATAAGATTGTTAGAGTGCTGCCCAATATAAATAGAGAAGAAAAAAATTGCACAACCTATACCTCCAATACCTGCATGTCCAAGATTCCCATGGGAAGAGACATCCGTATTAATTTTTAAGATTCCTACAGGAGGGGGAATCGACCTTCCATCTCTACTTATCCGTTGCTTCGTATGTCGAGATATATTTCCAGCAGCACAATCCATTTTAATGTTTTCCAATTGCAGATTCCTTACAATAGCATAATCACCTGGACCAACATTTTTAGACAAATTACACTTAGTCGAGATTGTCTCCTAAAGACTATTAACTTTCTTCTGCCACAGCTGAGGACTCCCTATATGTGAATCACAAAAGACCCTTTGATTCCTTTCCAGCCACAAATTCTAGATAATAAGCGCTTGCTCAATAGCCAAGTCCACTTGAAGAAAAGAGGTCTTTGTTGGGGGTCTGCCCAAGCTATCCCAAAATTCAATCAAGGAGGTAGCATAAAAACAAGCATGTTGCCAAGCCTCCCACCACTTGTGACAAATCTCCCTAGAGAAATGGCATAGAAAAAACAAGTGGGAGCAGTCTTCCTCATTATACATACAAAGATAACAAAAAGATGGTCCCTGGAAGCCTCTCTTACGAAGATTCTCCCACATGAGGCATTTCCTCTAAGCAATCAGCCATAAGAAGAAATTACATTTCGGCCAAGAGAAGCTATTCCAAACCTTCTTCCACCAAGGAACATCCGTCAGGCCATGCAATTGCCTATCAAGCTGAGCATAACCTTCAACAACATAAAACTTGCCTTTTGGATTAGGATCCCAAGCCAAAATATCTCTCTCCTTGAGGGAACTACATAACCTGCCCTCCAATATATTAACCAACACCACCCGATCTTCATCTGAACCACCCAAGGGCCATTTAAGAGGATCCTTCCAACAAGGCACCTCAACCTGTCCAATGCGCCTAACTGTTTTAAAATTCTCTACCTTAACCCATCCAACATCAGTGAAAATGTTGCAAAGAGGTTGAAGTTGTGGATAACTAGACATAATAGGAGGATGACCATCCCAAGAGTCCTGCCAAAAAAGAGCTTCAAAGCCTTTATTACAAATCCAGAAAAGGTCATCTTTAATAAGTTGGGCACCTTTTTTAAGAGTATCCTAGATACAGAGCCCTTGCCCACTAAACTAAGACGAGGCACCTCATGATCATTAGCACCAGGGAGATACTCGTGGGTTAAATTCTTGGCCCAGTCCTGATCCTCACTGTTACACGACCTCCAATACAACTTAGTCGCCAAGGCCTTGATAACCAAAGCAATAGATCTGAGGCCAAGACCCCTAGCATGTCTCGGTCTAAAAGTAGAGTCCCATTTTACTAAACTCCACTTAGAAGAAAGAAAACTACTAGACCAAAGAAATTAACGAGAAAGAGCATCGAACTCTCCCACAAAGCTGGAGGGGGGAGTCTGCACAAAACACCTATAAATGGGAAGCACTTACACCACAGTCTTTAGAAGAATCACTCTTCCAACAGAGGATAACCACCTATAAGTTCAATGATTAATCTTGCAACGGAATTTATCCAAAATTCCTTGCCAAAAATCTTCGTGTTGAACCCCCAAATCTAAAGGAATCTCAAGGTACAACAAAGGAAGGGACCCCGTTTGAAATCTGAGGATCCTGACAATTCTATTTTGAATAAGTCGAGGGGTATTAAAGAAATATATGGATAATTTATCTTCATTAATTTTCTGACCTGAGGCTTTGCAATAGATATCCAAAGCTCTCCTAAAATTCACTGCCTCATTGATTCTGGCCCTGCCCATCAAACCTCTGTCATCCACAAACTGAGGATGAGAATAGGGAGGTAGAGCATTACTCCAACTCCAGCCCTGAATAAGACCATGTCTCACCTAGGAAGTGAGAAATTTGCCAAGACCTTCAGCCATGAAAATAAATAAATAGAGAGATAAAGGGTCCCCTTGTCGAAGCCCCCATGAAGTGCTAAACAATTCTGAGGGTTCCCCATTAATAAGAATGGAAAGAGAGGTAGAAGTCACACAACTAAGAACCCAATTCACCCACTCTTCTCCAAAACCAAAAGCCAAAAGGATCTTCTATAAGAAATCCCAACTCACCCTATAAGAAATCCCAACTCACCCTATCATAAGCTTTGGCTATGTCAAATTTAATAAACATATCCTTCTCCTTAGAGGAAGCCATTGAATGAATAGCCTCCATTGCTATCACAACTCCATCAAGGATCTGTCTTCCATCAATGAAACCACCCTGCTCCTTAGAAACCAAAGTGCAAAGGAGAGGTTTGAGTCGTTCAACAATCAATTTAGTGATTATCTTGTAGACGACATTACATAAATTAATAGGCATGTACTGATCCAAGATATTAGCCCCCTCCTTCTTATGAATGAGAGCCATGAAGGTAGAATTCATAGATTTGAGCATTTGTTTATTCCTGTGAGATTCTTGAACCACATCTAGAAGATCATAATTTATAATCTCCCAAAATTCTTGAAAAAACTCAATAGGAAACCCGTCAGGGCTAGGGGCCTTGCCTTTTTTCATTTGAAACACAACCCCCTCAAGTTTAGACAACAAAATGGGGCGCAAGAGAGCATCATTCATTTCAACAAAGACAAGAGGGGGAATACAGTTCAAGATGACCCTCTCTTCCACCATAGCTTCATGATCCTCTTTGGTAAACAAATAAGAAAAAAAACTGACAACTTCCATAGAAATTTCTTCTTTAGATGAAATATGAACCCCTTCTGAAGATATGAGAGAGGTAATAGAGTTACCATACCTTCGACCCTTAACAAAATTATGAAAAAAGCAGTGTTTCTATCACCTTCTTGGACCCAATCCACATGAGACTTTTGCTTCCAGAAAATCTCCTCATGCAACTCCCACTCTTCTAAGTCTTTTAGAGCAAGGGACTCAGCTATACTGAGCTCCATAGTCATCCCTTGATCCTTAATTTGACGCGTAACCTCATCCAGCTTGGATTAAGCCGCCATCTTGTGTCTATGCAGGTTCCCAAAACATTGTTTATTCCACCTCTTCAGCTTGTATTTTACATGTTGTAATCTCTTCTCAAAGGTGTACATAGCCCGCCCCTGGGTAGGCACCCCTTCATACCACCAATCAACCATAAGATCCTTCAATGACTGATCACGAAGCCACATCAATTGAAATTTGAAAGATGGATTTTTGGAGGTTCTAAAAGATGTAATAGAAAGCTTAATAGGTCAATGATTAGAACCCCTCCAATCAAGAATTTCTGAACTGGTGGACCACCTATCATGCACCCAATAGTAGGAAACTAAAAAATCTATCGAGCCTTTTAGAGATAGCCTCAACGCCACTCCTATTATTCCATGTAAAGACACCATTAATTGGCTTCACATCAATGAGATTTAAGAGACCAATATTATCTTTGAGTAAATTTGAGGAAGGATCAAGCCTGAATAACCCATCTCGCTTTTCCTCCAAACTAGTAAGGACATTAAAATCTCCAGCCAAAATCCAAGGGAGAAAAGGATCTTGAGCCTGAACAAGATTGATGTGAGCCCAAAGATGAGACTTGCCCATAAGATCAGTAGGAGCATAAATATCAGAGAAGAGGCATCTTTCTCTAGTCTCAAAGCTAGAAGCGATCATAGAAATGGAAGACCTCCTAGGAAACCACCATAAAGGGGAAACTTTCCTTAGGTTCTATAAGCAAATAACCCCCCCTAAACTGCCATGAGAGCTCACTCCCTGCCAAAGGCCTTGGGATTAGACACGCAAAGCACAATTGGCCAAACCATCCACTTAAAGCTTGGTTTCCTAAATAAAAACAACATCAGGAGACTCAGAGTCAATTAATCTGTGAACAACCTTTTGTCTAGGGATGTTGTTCAACCCCCTTACATTCCATGAGAGCACAATCATTTATGTGGTTGAGAGAAATGGGAATCAATGGGCTTCACAGACCCCGACTCAACCAAAGTATCACCAATAAGCTTAACCTTTTCCTGATTCGTTTTTCGTCCACTCCTTAAAGGTTTGTCTAAAAAACCCTTTTTGAGGGTTTTCTGCTGCAAGCCTAAAATAGGTGGGGCTTTGTTATTCTTCACTGAACCTGAGGCCACTATAGTGGAAGGAGGAGTAGATGCTATGACCACTGCACCTTCAGGGACTTGTGACTCTCTAAGATCTCCATTGTCTTGAACATGGGAAGGCAAATCCATAACCATTTGAACATCCTGTTGATTCTCCAAAGATAGGGCCCGACCCTCTTTCGTGGAATCCCCATCCAACACCTCATGCTGAAATTGGGCACCCAAGGACATTTCAACTGGAACTCCTTCCTATTGGACCAAATCCTCTAGAACATTAAACCTATTTAGGGTGACATCATTTTGCCTATCCAACCAGGTTCTCTTCTTTCCTTTGTCTTTATTCTGAGGTTTGACAAGAATGAAGCCATCTTTATCAGTAGAACCATTAGGCATAGGGGCTTTCCCCTTATCTTTCCCCAAAACAGAGTGAGGAGGATCAGAAACATCTAGTTTAGAAGATTTATTTTTGGGACATCTCCGTTGTAAATGACCATATTCATGACAAATTTTGCATCTAAATGGCAAGGTCTCATAGTCCAACTGTTGGATCCAAGAAGATGCCCCCAAACAGATTTCCATAGAGTCTGACAAAGGATTATTTAAATCAACTTCTACACATATACAAGCGTAGGAAATTACCTTTCGATCTCGAGTTTGTGAAGCTGAACCCACATGTTTACCAAGAAGCAGTGAGATTGAGTGAAGAATATCTTCTCTCTAGAATTCCAACGGAAGCCTCGACAATCGGATCCACACGGACACATGAGAGGGAAGCTCCTCAGTAGAATTAAAGCCAATATGCCAAGGTTTGATAAAGAGTCCCACTTGGTTGAAAAAATAAGGGCCTCCCTCAAAATCCTTGTTGCCGTCTGTCAGGTTGGAAAAAAAAACCAGAAAATAGTTATTGGTTGCCATAAGTAGCTCCGTGTCTCCTTCAGGCTTCCAGACATGGTGTGTCGAAGACTTTAAAACAAGTATAGAGAGGCAAATACCGATAAATTTGCATATGAGAGCATGATTGCACCAATATTCAACATCCTTTGAAATTTGCTCAAGTTGAATAACCAAAACTGGACTATCTTGGGATCTCTCCAAACAATCATTCACCTTTTTCATGCGAAAAGGCTCTTTCGAAGAAGAGATTCCTGCCCTTGATTGGGAATGACCAATGTGTTGCTTTCCACATGCATGCATCAAATGAGACGTATCCGCCATATCCAAATCTCCAGAGACCATCTGAGAAGAGGATAATCCTCTATTCTCCATGGATCCAGAGAAAATGCCAAAAGAAGAAAAAGAAGAGGGGCAGAAAACCCAACCCTAAAACCCCACACACCCCAGCGACAACCCAGAGCAAAAGAAAAACCCTGCGACAACCCATAAAACCCGACCACGGGCAAGCAAAAATTGACCCCCAACAAACAAGAACCCCCCTGGAATGAAGCAAGCGAAGCGTAGGACACAGGCTAGGGTACGCTGGCCCTAGCACGACACCCACACACACACAAAGCTATCTCCAGAAGAATTATTTGTGGGATTTCATTAAATGACATAAGATTTTTGTGAAATTCAACGACGATTTATCATTATGAAGGAGACAAAAGTTTATTGCCTTTTCGAGTGATTGCAAATGATATTGGGTAATAACTAAATAAATAAATTTTAAAAAACACATTTTTTGCAATGATTGTTTGCAAGAAGACCAATAGGAAAAGTGATAAATAGTATTCTACAAATTAAAAGAAATTGTGCTTCAATTTTAACTATACAAATGCATGCAAATATTTTAAAATACTACTACATGATTGGCTAGATTAAAAAATGAAATGCATTCGATGAATGCATTGATAAAGGCACAAAAATAGAAATGAACATTCTAGAGTTGGAAACCATAATAAATATGGTTGCTCTATAAGTCCTGTTCATTCAATACATAGAGTAGAGTAAAGGAAAGTGTCTTTTATAGTCCACGATACTAGCCATTTATGTATGGGTCTACAGATGGGGTAGAGCCCTATGAGACTACCTCATACTCCTTGCGGAGGTACCTAACTGCACTACAAACGAGGCGTACACACCTCACCCCCTTTGTGGGATTTGAACTTGTGACCTCTCTTTCAAGAGCACAAATTCTCAGAGGCAAACTCATGCTACTATTATTGGCATCACATTAATATTATTGCCGTCATTTTCAAAAGTGGAATGCACTAATGAGAGAATTATAACATGCCATTTGGTAGAAAATAGTGGATATGACAAAAGCTAATACATATATATTTAATTATATTTTGTTAGATTTCATTTAATAAATTAAGATTTATTATTAAAGACAAAAAAATTTAATGTCTTTTTGAATGATTGTAAATAATATTGTTTAATAATTAAATAAATAAATTTTAAAAATATATTTACTCAATAAAAATGAGTTAATAACAATATTCGATCAATCCAGAGAGTCGGCGGGAAAGATCGCTTGACATTTGGCAGAAAAGAAGATAATATTACAGCCGTTGATTAGCTTCCACCGTCTCATTATGCTGAGTCGGCGGGAAAGATCGCCTGACATTTGGCAGAAAAGAAAATATTTCAGCCGTAGATTAGCTTCCACCGCCTTATTTTGATGGTCCGATTCTTTCACTCGTATGAAATCCCACCTAAAAATGGCTATTAATGAGAATTCAGTTTATGCAGTAATTTGTGCGGATGTATGGATGTATCTGCATCTTCTTCGACAGGGCTTCCTCGGAGGATAAATGGTTCAGATGCTAACGAAGGCTTTATGGTGGAAATTGAAGTTTTCGTTCAATTATCAATATTTTTTAGATTTTTACTATTTAGACTTTGGGTTTTTTTTTCACTTTTCTTCTTCTTTGTGGTTTCCTTTAGGTTTTGGTCTGTTCAACAGAAATATAGTCTAGCCTTAATTCTCTCTCGGGCCCTGAGAGTAATGATTTTTCGCTGAGGTCAGGCAGATCGCGTGATTCTACACTTGATAGTTTTTCAATCGGTTGGTATGGTGAAATTTTCAATCGGTTGGTATGGTGAAATTTTCAATCAATTGCTATTGACGAAAGTAAAAAGATCATACTTGAGAGAGGGGAGGACATCTAGCTAGATCGCTTCCTCTTATTTTCGTGATATAATCGTGCTGGTGCATACCGTTTTCTTCATTTGCAGGCTGTCTGAGTGAAAAGCTGGGACACGGAGAAATCTTATGAAAGTATACTGCGAGCTAAATTGTTTTCTTGGCCTGTATTTATATGCAAATGTCGCTTGTGCAGTTTGGTATTGTGTATTTTTAGATTTTCTTTTCTCTGAATTTTTCTGTAAAAAGGGTTTTTGTCTTTAGGAGATCTTCCCTAACTTAGGGTTTGTGGGCTTTATGCTATGGAGGGGTGAGACCAGCTGCAGGAGAAGTGGTGCTTGATTTATCTTTATCTTCACGAGGCGATGAAAGACAGTTAAAACCCCGTCGAGAGAGGCCAGCCAGAAGAGTTGAGGTGATGTTCATCCGAAGGAGAAGACAACCAGAATTAACAGGTTTTAAATGCCTCGAATCTGAGTACCACACACCTCTCGATTTTTCTTTTTCACTACTATGTGTTGGCCGATTTGCAGAAATCATTTATTGGAGGGTATAATGGTTGATTGAATGGAACTAAAATTAGTTAAATAGTTATGTTTTACGGTGTTTAGGGGTTTCACTACAATCATTGGTGTGGTGCAAGATTGGTTTTTTTCCCCTTACCTTATCATAAGGGTTTTATTTCATAGGGTTTTGAGCGAAAACAGTGATGGCTGTGGATTTCATCACTCTCGGTAATCTGTAAGTAACTTTTTATTGGTACAAGTTCTTTAATATTTTAATTAGCTCCTGCAATTAGGTTGAGAAACGGTACATGATGTGAGGTAACCTAATTGGTTTGTGTTTCTGTATGGTGGAGGTTTGTGTACATCTGAATGGTCGATGCCTACATCTGTAGAGACCCGGGGATCTTTGAAACCCTAACCGATTGTATCACATTCATTTTTATATTATTTGCAATTGCCTTCAATCTAGGACGTTTTCGGCAGGTTTTTTTGAACAGTGGGAATCAGAGGCTGCGCAGCTGAGGTGTGATCTTCTCTAGTTAGTTTAGATCACTGATTTATCACCAAGTAAATTAAAGTTTCAGTTTACCTTGAGGTCTGAGGTCTTAACGTTTTGGATAATTGAGCACTGAGGTAACTTTGTGGATAACTGTAAGTGTCTCAAGTTTCGTTTCTTTAGGTAAGAGAATGCTCCAGGATGGGCATGGATTTGGAGTCGGCTGTGGAAACAACTGTCATTCGACAGTAGGGTGTCAATTTCTATTTTCTTTATTTGAATTGATCTTAGTTTTCTGAGTACAATTATTCAAAGAGCATTTAACGCATATGATGTCGACATAAGTTATTATTGCAGTGAAGTCACTGGAATAGGCTGCAGTGTTTCGTAGCTCTCACAGCCTAACACACGGTTTGGATTAAAGTGGTGCAATACGCTTAATTCTCTTGTACTTTTGGTAGTCGTTTGTTGTAAACTCTCTGTCCTTGAGGTAATTAGTTTTTTGAGATGATTTTAGGCAAACTGTTCTATTGGTGGGTGGTTACAACATTCTATTGGTTCAGCTGCAGTTTTTATAATTCTGAGCTTTTCACTGAAAGGTGGGAAATGAGAACAAGCTGTTGATTGTTGCAAGTAGCGAGGCTTATGTAATCTGTACCCCATATAGCGCAGTCTTAATGGGCTCTTGTAAGTAGTCATTTGTTCCTTGATATCGGATATTGCAAAATTGCGAGTTTTAGGCTTTTAAACTTTTTAAAAGTCACTGGCCAAATGTGTATTTCTTCATCTTCTGGTTTTTATTCTTCTGATGAAGATTCATCCTTGATATCATGGTTGCTTAGCAACTGCACTTCATACGAAACCGAAGGGAATATTGAGGTAATGATTAATATACTTTCTCACTTCTCTCAAAGCGGAAGAAAATCTTAGCTTGAACGGAAGGTCAAGGAATTGATCTGTTTTCTTTCTCAATTGCAGGGCGGTTTTGTATCATATAGATAGGTCGGCTGGTGGGTTTGTAATTTTGGTCTCTTGCATTGAACGATGTCAACTCTTAACTTGAGAATCCATTTTTTTCTTTCTGGGTTAATAGGTATATTTCATGTAAGAGGGAGCTTTCCACAGTGAACATGGATTTGGTGTTTCCAGCTATAAAACAATGCAACTTATAATTTTTGAAGGAGGATAAGAGCTTCTTTTGACTCCTTGATTTGAATTCAACTTATTTGATCCTACTCTTCTTAGAGTTGTCTTTGTTTATGAAAACCAATGCACTCTGTCTATACAGATGGTCAGAAGGTGGTGAATAGGCGTTGTGCGACTCCGACCTATGCTATTACTGTTAAGTGACTGTTGTAAGTGCAAGAAATTTTTATCCACCTGCAAGAAGTAATAATTTGGTAATTTATCTTCTTTTTGAACTATACAAAGTAGATTTGTACATAAGATGTTATGCACACTGTTTTGTGGTTTTTGTTGGAGTACTCGATTGGTCGAGGAGGAATCCATTCTTATTTTTCTGGGTTAACAGGTATATTACAGGGGGTAGAGAGCGCTCCACATTCTACATAGATTTGGTGTTTATAGCTATAAAACCACGCAACTTCTAATTTTGGCAGACGATAAGGATTTCTCAACTCTTATGATTAGTTAAATGAACTGATTTGAACTTATTTTTTTGTTAGAAAAGTCTCCGTCTTTGCAATGCAATGTACTCTGTCTCTACACAGATGGTGAGGTAGCCAACTAAACATGGCGTTGAATAGGCGATTATGACTCCGACATTTTGTTACAGTGAAGTAACAGGAAAGTAGTATGATTTTATCCGTTGCTAGAAGTAATGATGTGGTGCAACGTCTCGCTCAACGCCTATGAACCTATTTGTTGAATATTATACAAATTGTTTTGTGGTTTTGTTGTTGTAGTCGATTGGACCAGGTTTCTAAAGGAAGGTCGAGGTACTTGATAAAGGAGGAATTCATTTTTTTAATTTCTGGTATAATAGGTATATTACATGTAAGAGAGCGCTCTACATGGCGGACATGGATTTGGTGTTTCAGGCAGTAAAACAATTCAGCTCTCAATTTTGGCAGGAGGATAAGAAATTCTTGAACTTCTTGATTTGAATTCAATGCTGTTCCAATGATTAGTTAAAAGAACTTATTTGATCTTAGTTTTGTTAAACTTGTAATTTTTTTTATGCTAAGCAATGTACTCTGTCTATACAGATGGTGAGTAGGCGTTGTGCGACTCCGACCTATGACACTGTAGTACAATTTTTATTCCCTTGCTAGAAGTAATAATGGGGTGTAATGTTCTCTTACAATGCCTATTTTTTCCCCCCGTACTTACTATAGTTGTCGTCTACAGTGATTTGTTCGAGTACTCGTTTGGTCCAGATGTTTTAAGGAAGGTTTGGGCACTTGATAGAGGAGACAGGGGAGTGAGAGCCTTCCACAGTGGACATGAATTTGGTGTTTACGGCTATAAAACAGTGCAACTTCTAGTTTTGACTGATTTAATCTTAGTCTTTTGTTAGATTTTTGTCTTTGTTTATGCAAAACAATGTAAACTACGCAGATGGTGAGCAGCCAACTAAATATGGCGTTGAATAGGTGTTTATATCAGTACGATTTATGTTGGTACACTGAAGTAACGGGAACAAGTGGTACAATTTTTATCCCGTGCTAGAAGCAGGTTTGTAGAGCGCTGCCCAGTTGACATGTATTCGTGTTTCTAGCAGTAAAACATTACGACTTCTAATTTTGGCAGGTGGATAAGAATTTCTTTGGCTACCTGATTTGAATTCAATGCCGTTTCTATGATAATTAAAAGAATTTAATTGACCTTAGTCTTGTTAGAGTCGTGTTTTTGTTTAGCAATTTACTTTGTCTATGCAGATAGCGAGTAGGCGCTGAATAGGCGTTGTGCGACTCCTAGCTATGTTATGATAGTTAAGTAACAGTGGTACAATTATTATTCCCTTGGTAGAAGTAATAATGGGATCTAATGTCTCGACGTAGATTTATACATAAGATGAGTTTATTTTTTAGGTATCATGTAAACTGTTTTGAGTTTTTGTTGGAATACTCGATTGGTCCAGGTTTTTAAAGGTTGAGGTAACGATCAATCTGTTGTCTCGTTCGACTCCGATCTTATTCGTGCCACAGGATTAATTGGTACAATATTTATTCTCTCGCTAGAAGTGATAATGGGGTATAATGTTCTCTTACAATGCCTATTTTTCCCTTGCACTTACCCGTAGTTGTCAACAGTGAACTCTACACAAGTAGATTTGTTCATTAGATGTTATGCAAATTGATTTGTGGTTTTGTTGGAGTACTCGATTGGTCCAGGTTTCAGGTTTCTGAAGGAAACTTGAGGCGCTTGATGATGGAGGAATCCATTCTTATATTTCTGGATTAATAGGTTTATTATAGGGGAGAGAGCGCTCCACAGTGGACATGGATTTGGTGTTAACTGCCATGAAACAATGCAACTACTAATTTTTTGGCGGAGGATAAGAAATTTTAATTCCCTGATTCGAATTCAACGTTGTCGCTGTGATTAGTTAAAAGGACTGATTTGATCTTAGTTTTGAGATAGAATGTTGTCTTTGTTTATGCAAAACAATGTTATCTGTGTGAGCAGATGGCGAGCAGGCAACTAAACATGGCGTTGATTAGGAGTTGTATGACAACGATCTTTGTAATTACAGTGAAGTAACGGGGAATAAGTGGTACAATTTTTATCCCTTGCTAGAAGTAGATTTGTACGTAAGATGAACTTATTTGTTGAATATTATACAAATTATTTTGTGGTTTTGTTGGAGTACTCGATTGGTCCAGGTTTCTAAAGGAAGTTCGATGTACTTAAAGGAGCCGTACATTTTTTCAATTTCTGGGATAATAGGTATATTCCATGAGAGAGAACGCTCCATAGTTGACATGTATTGGCGTTTCCATGAGAGAGAACGCTCCACAGTGGACATTCATTGGTCTTTTCAGCAGTAAAACAATTTTAACTCCTAATTTTGGCAAGAGGATAAAAACTTATTTTTAACTCCCTTATTTGAATTTATAATGCCGTTTTCATGATAGTTAAAAGAACTTATTTTAGTTTTGTTAGAGTTGTGTTTTTGTTTATGCAAAGCAATGTACTTTGTCTATGCAGGTGGTCAGTAGGCGACTCGGAAGCTATGTTTTTATAGTAACAGTAATGAGTGGTACAATTTTTATTCTCTTGCTAGTAGTAGTAATGGGTTGTAATGTCTACTGTTTTCTTTTCCCCGTACTAATAGTTGTGTTTAAGATGTTATGCAAACGGTCTTGTGGTTTTGTTGGAGCACTCGATTGGTCAAGGTTTAGGCACTTGATAGAGGAGGAATCCATTCTTGTCTTTACGGCTTAATAGGTATATTACAGGGGAGAGAGAGCGCTCCACAGTGGACATGGTTTGGGGTTCACAGCTATAAAACAATGCAACTACCAATTTTGGCGGAGGATAAGAAATTCTCATTTCCCTTAAATGTTCTCTCTATGATTACTTAAAAGAACTGATTTGAATTCAACCCTGTCTTTGTTTATGCATTACAATGTACTCTGTCTAAACAGATGGTGACTAGTGAACTAAACATGGCGTTGTATGACTCCGAGTTATATGTTATTACAGTGAAGTAACAGGAATAAGTGGTGCAATGTGCTCTCTTACAAAGCCTATTTTCTTTTCTTTGTATTTATTGTAGTCGTCTACAGTTAGATTTGTACACGAAGAATTTATTTGTTAGAAGTTATATAAACCGTTTTGAGATTTTGGTGTGCTATCGATTGGTCCAGCTTTCTGAAGGAAGGTTGAGGTGTAATGATCAATCTGACGAACCTTTTTTGATCGCTCTTCTTTGGAAGCGAATTTAGTGGGATGTTGTAGAAGGAAGGTTGTAAGTTGCAATTTAATGAGTTTTTCTTTGAGGAATTATGTGCGAACTGAAAAGTTGATTTGTTATTAATGTTTTAAAGTCTGTTTAGTCTATTAGTCGCTACCGTCCACGGTTATAACTTTTGCTAGATTTTCATTCCCATCGAACAAATGGGAGAACCAACAAATATTTCATTCACATTTATTTATCTGAGGAGAAGATGAAGGAGACCTCCTAGACCTCCTCATCCAGTTCTGAAAGGGAACGGCGTTCATTTATGGCATTAGAGGGTGAAATTTCTACTCCCTGGTTTGATTTCAGCTGTCTTTGATTACTTAAAATAAATGTTTTGATCCTGTTTAATTAGCAGTCTTCGGTTTGCACTTACTCTATACAGATTGTTGCGTTGGAAATAACGACATGGTGTCGAATAGGTGGCACGAGATTTGGCTATGTTTGATCATTATCAGCGTATTCTATGGGGCTCCAAAGGATGTTGAAATTTAGTTGTATTGACTCCTTAGGCTGTCAACATGGTGTTGAATAGGTGGCACGAGACTTGGCTATGCTTGATCATTATCAGCGTACTTTATATGGGGTTCCAAAGGATGTTGAAATTTAGTTGCATCGACTCCCTACTTGGGTTATCAACATGGTGCTGATTAGGTGGCACGAGATTTGGCTATGCTTGATCATTATCAGCGTACATTATGGGGTTCTTAAGGATTTGTGAAATTTGAAAAATACTGTGTGGTTTCTCTGGTTTCTTGTGAGCATCTTTGTCAACAGCATTCAACTTATATATTGACTCCTACATAGGTTATTGCAGTGATGTAAAACTATGTTTTTCCCCGTGAACTTACGGTAGTAGAAAGTGGTCTACAGTTAATTTTACACAACAGGTTTGTTCAAGAGGTGATAAGCTTATTTGTGCGACATCGTACAGTACAAACAGCTGTAGCTTTATCATTTCAGCATCGTATTCCCGATTTTCGCCCTGTTATGATGTTTGAGATAATTATTATGCTTTAGCTTTTGCAATATCGTTGACCGAGAACTGTGCTCTCATTAGAGAGTTGGTTCTTTAGCTTTGGTAGTTGAATAAATGATGTAGTTCGGTGTAGTACAACATAAATTGGAGACTTGCCCTGGGGAGTGCGACGGAGCTGGAAAAAGAATTAATGGGCTTCTTTAGTTGATTGACAGATCCATCACCAATTAAATTAAAGGTAAGCTTGTCATCAAGGTCTGAACTTTGTTCAACAAATTATTCTTATACAGTCAGTAGATAAAATTTTTGCTAGAAGTTTCATTTGCATTGAACATTCTTATACAGTCTAGTAGATAAAATTATTGCTATTATAAGTTCCATTTGCATTGAACATTGTATACAGTCTGGTAGATAAAATTATTGCTAGAAGTCCCATTTGCATTGAACAGATAACGGCAGTATGTTGAACAGATAACGGAAGTAGAACATATTTCATTTCATTTTGGTGGTGTGAAGTGTAAATGAATAAATGGGGATTTTGTTTTTCTATTTTTAGGTCGGTCTGAAAATTTGTTCAACAGATTATTCTGTACGGTCTAGTTGATACAAGTATGGCTAGATTTTCTTCCCATTGAACAGATGGGTTGAATGGCAATAGAAAACATTTCATTCTGTGAAGTGTAACTTAACGGAGAAATGATCATTCATTATCAGCCTTTTCTGGTGTGTTCTAAAGGAGTGGTGACAGTTTTCTCTACCGGTGTATTCCCCTGACGGAAGGCAAGTTAGCACCATATCGGGGTTTTCTCTACCGGAGTATCCCCCTGACGGAAGGGAAGTTAGCAACCATATCAGGAAATTTTATATAGGTGGGATGATGATACGCTTGATTGTACCGGCGTAGTTCTGATAGAGTTCAATGGATTTGTAACAAGAACTCTTGTTAATCTCTGAATCTTGTCTATTTTGTGAGCATAATTAATGCAAAGCTTAAAGTTATTTTCCGACGTCAACCTAGCTTATTATTCTGACGTCAACCTAGCTTATTGCAGCGAAATAAAAAGGATGAAGCGTAACAATATTTATTCCCCAACTACGGTGAAATTTCAATAAAGGATTGAAGTGGTCCAAGGTTTTGACAATATTTATTCCTCAAACTACGGTGAAATTTCAATAAAGGATTGAAGTGGTGCAAGGTTTCATCCTTGACCTTGTACATTTGGTAGTTAACTGTAGTGAACTCTATTTTACAAATTATTATAGTGGGTGACTGAAATATTCGATTGATCCAGCTGCAGTACGCCTCTGATTCGAGCTCTCACAAGGTTTTGAGCTGGCAGCTGTGGGAGTCGCTGTTGTAGATTGTAGGTGGCGGTGAAGCTTTTATGATCAAATTTTCATATAGAGAAGTTCCTGTTATCCATATTTTTAAATGCAACATAATTAAAATTTTGCATGCCCCCTTTTAGTAGGGTTGTGAGTTGTAAGCTTGAGCATTTGCGACTCTCTTGGTTTATCATATATTGAATTTCTTAAATATTGGTTGATTTTGGAAGGGTTGAGAGTTTGTAGGCTTCAGCATTTGCCTCGTCACTCGCCAATGATTTTCTTTAATTTTATTTCTGTTAGAAGATTGTTGTTGATATATCGGTTGATTGCAACAGCCTCTCGACTCTCTTGGTTTATCATATATTGAATTACTTAAATATTGGTTGATTTTGGGAGGGTTGAGAGTTTGTAAGCTTCAGCATTTGCCTCGTCACTCGCCAATGATCTTTAATTTTATTTTTCTGTTAGAAGATTGTTGTTGATATATCGGTTGATTGCAACAGCCTCTCATTTTGGTGTTTAACAGCCTCTCATATAATTAATTTTGGCATTCAAGTACTTAGTGGCGAATTTTTTTTTTTTATCACTTTTATGTGTATTTCTTCTTTTCCATTATGGAGGAGGACATTTTGTGTAAATAATTAATATCCTTCCTTTTCTTTATAATCCTTTCAATTGTGTTGGCTGATATAGCACTTGTGATAGAGCTTTATTGTGTGGCGCAACAAATCACTTTGTAAACAATATTTAAATTTTTGCAAATGGCCTGCATATTCTAGAGCGTAGGTTGGTTTTTAAGAATCTAGTTTTGTCCACCAAATTGACGGTGACTCAAAATTGACTTGTAAGGAAAGATTATTCCGCTTAAAGAACAAGAATAAAAAGAGGTAAAATGGTTTTAATTTTAAAAAGAACGATTTTGTTGAGATTGCACATCTCGCCAATATCACTCGGAGAGGATAAACGGTTTAAACTTTAAAAAAGAGAATGATTTGTTAAACCTAAACCATTTCGCATCTTTCCAATAACACTACCAAATGAATCGTTTAATTACTTCGGAAGGATTTAACAATTTTGAATCTCATTTTTAAGTCTTTCTGAAAAACTATTACTAATCCCACATTACTAATCCCAAGAACTAATACTAACCACACATTACTAATCCCAAGAACTAATACTAATCCCATAATCCTATAATCCCACATTTGAGAGGAGGATATCAATACTAATCCCATAATCCTAATCCCACATTACTAATCCCAAGAACTAATACTAATCCCATAATCCTATAATTCCACATTTAATACTAATCCCATAATCCCATAATCCTATAATTCCACATTTAATACTAATCCCATAATCCTATAATTCCACATTTAATACTAATCCCATAATCCTATAATCCCACATTTGAGAGGAGGATATCAATACTAATCCCATAATCCTAATCCCACATTACTAATCCCAAGGACTAATACTAATCCCATAATCCTATAATCCCACATTTGAGAGGAGGATATCAATACTAATCCCATAATCCTATAATCCCACTAATCCCACATTACTAATCCCAAGAACTAATACTAACCACACATTACTAATCCCAAGAACTAATACTAATCCCATAATCCTATAATCCCACATTTGAGAGGAGGATATCAATACTAATCCCATAATCCTAATCCCACATTACTAATCCCAAGAACTAATACTAATCCCATAATCCTATAATCCCACATTTGAGAGGAGGATATCAATACTAATCCCATAATCCTATAATCCCACATTTGAGAGGAGGATATCAATAGAAGAACTAATACTAATCCCATAATCCTATAATCCCACATTTGAGAGGAGGATATCAATTTGAGAGGAGGATATCATTAGACCATGACACTAGTGCTAATCCCAAGAACTAAATACTAATCCTACTTTACTAATCCGGAGGATATCATTAGACCATGACTAGGTAAATAGTTAATCTCCCCATGAACTAATACTAATCCTACATTACTAATCTGGAGGATATCATTAGACCAGGTAAATAGTTAATCTCCCCATGTTTAGTTACATAAACCATTAAGAGGAGGATATCAATAGACCATGACTAAGTAAACAGTTAATCTCTGGAGGATATCATTAGACCAGGTAAATAGTTAATCTCCCCATGTTTAGTTACATAAACATTTAAGAGGAGGATATCAATAGACCATGACTAGGTAAACAGTTAATCTCCTCATGTTTAGTTTGAGGAGGTAACTTGTTACATTACAACATTTTAGTTAATCTCCTCATGTTTAGTTGATCTTCTCATGGAGGAGGTAACAAGTTACTTTCCAATTAGTTAATAAACATATAAGAGGAGGATATCAATAGACCATGACTAGGTAAACAGTTAATCTCCTCATGTTTAGTTTGAGGAGGTAACTTGTTACTTTCCAACATTTTAGTTAATCTCCTCATGTTTAATTGATCTTCTCATGGAGGAGGTAACAAGTTACTTTCCAATTAGTTAATAAACATTTAAGAGGAGGATATCAATAGACCATGACTAATCTCCTCATGTTTAGTTTGAGGAGGTAACTTGTTACTTTCCAACATTTTAGTTAATCTCCTCATGTTTAGTTGATCTTCTCATGGAGGAGGTAACAAGTTACTTTCCAATTAGTTGATCTCCTCATGTTTACCTTGGAGGAGGTAAGGTAACTAGTTAGTTTGACAAGCTAAGGAAATTAGTTTCCATGTTTAGGTTGTTTTCATTTTGTAGGGAATCAAAGAGGTATTATGTAATTTCGGATTATAAAATGTTCTTATTTTGGATTATAAAATATTCTTTCAAATGGTTGTTATAGTTTTTGTCTCAAGGCCCCACATGTTGTTTAGCTTTCAAATGTTGAAGCCTACAAAGTGCTCAATTCAAGGATGATATTGATGTAGAAAAAGCAACCATATACTTCTTAAAGACATTTCTAGGGCTTCCCCACAACTCGAGAACAAGCCTAATGAGATTGCCCCTTACAACTCACTCCACTCTTCTCGACAAGTGTACCAGGTTAACCATTACCTTTGAATTGCCAGATGAAATTGTTGATGTTCTTTCTGGGGGCTTCCCCACAACTCGAGATTGCCCCCTTGCAACTCTAAACCATTGAATTCCCAAATGAAATCATTTCTTAGAGGAGTACCAATAAAGCAAGATTTTTCTAAATGGGCACGTAATATTTGGGAATTAAAAGGTTGGATTATAGAATTTAAGGGTCTGGGTAGGGGGCACCTTTGTTGACCCAAAACATGTGCATATAGTTATTCAATATGGTTCCGGGATCATCCGTGGACAAACTTGTTATTTTAGCTTGGGACATTGACTTTCATCTCGAGGGTATTTCAAAATCTAAATTTTCGATTTGGGTTGAATTCCCATTCTGTAATCTTGCTTTATTGTCCCTTTATGAATGAAATTGCCTCCCAATTGGGAAGGGTATTATGGTGTAAAAACAACTCTGATAAATGGTTTAGTCTACGGGTTCAACCCAGACTAAGGTTCTAGTTTGAGTAGTGAATCTCTTTCTTGAACAAACCAAATGCTTGATTTTTATTGCCGCTGGGAAGGTCACCTTATTCGTGATTGCATGTCACCTTATTCGTGATTGCCCTAGAGTCCCTAGAGTGGGGAGGTGGAAGAGGGCAATATCTTTCCTAGCCCTAGAGTTATCACCAAGAGCAAGGGAAGTTGTGAGTTGACGGGGATTGAGGAGAGGAAGGGGTGGTAGTGGGACGAGTGGAAAAGGTTGGTTAAGTGGAGTTGGTAGACAAAGGCGAAGACGAATTAGTGGGAATGAGTGGTTTTGAAGGGGAAGTTGAGGGTGAAGGATAGTAGGCTGGGGCCCATGATATTCCCTCTTAAAAATATCATGTTAGGCAATCTATTCAGATGAGTCACTCTGATGTTATCATGTTACAAGAAGTTGAAGTTAGTGGTGAGTGTTTGCAAGCCACTCTTCCTTCCATTTGGCAAGGTGCTCTCTTCTTCCACACTAAGCATCATGAGGGTTGTGGTGGAGCTGTGTTTGGGGCAAGGCCAAGGAGTGACCCTAATAATTGTTGTGTTTGGGCCATTGTCATCCTTCGTGGCATCCTTTATGGATTTTGTTCTATCTATGCACCCAATGTAAGGGGCTGTTGTCTCGGGGAGATCAGTAGGCTTTTGGGGTTACAATTCCCTTCTGATTCTCATGAGGTGGACATTGTGGTGGAAGATCGTGGGGAGGTCTCAAACTACAAATGTGTGGGAATTGGATGAAAAACTTATATATGGGGTTGGTTGAAAGAATAGTTGAGTGCCAGGAGTGCACCCAGGTGGTCTGAGGCAGACAACTCCTCTTAGGGGTGAAGAAGAGTAACCTTGCCTTCTAGTCTCAGGGAGATAGAGGTCCTACATGGATATTAGGGGTGAAGTAGAGTAACCTTGCCCTCTAGTCTCAGGGAGATAGAGGTCCTACATGGATATTAGGGGTGAAGTAGAGTAACCCCGCCTTATCATTAGATGGTGAGAAGTAGAGTAACCCCGCCTTATCATTAGATGGTGAGGTTTACAGGTGGATGTATGCTCATGCTCCCTATCTTAGTGAAGTGGAGTAGCTAAGACAATGTTGGGGATGACTCTCGGGGAGTTGTCTATGACCCGAGGACTAGGGAAGTGGAGTACTTAGGCCCTTGCGAGGACGATCGCGCAATGGATTGTCTCGGTTGGGGAACGAAGTACCCAAGATCTTGTAGGGGGGATGACCACACAATGGGTTATCAGTGTCAGAATGTTGGAGCTCGAGAGTTGGGCGAGCTATGTGGGTTGAGTTGTAGAGCCAAAATTCCACGTGTCTTGTGGAACAAGTGGGGTGATGTGCTGGGCACACACCTAGGTTACTTGAAGTGGAATTTGCATTGAGGTCTGAGATCTCAAGGCCCTAAAGTGGGGGTCAAATGTGGCAGTAAGGATTGGGTTCCGAAAGTGTGCTCATGCTGAGCCAAGCCATGAGGCAAGTCCAAGAGGGTGACGAAGATGGATGAGTTGCATGATCGAAAAGGGGACATGGTCCATAGGCAAGTTGTTCTGAGCACAACCAAGTTGAAGGAGAGTTCAACGACCAAGGATCTTAGGTTGGATCATGGAGCAAAGAGCTTGGATCCCAAGTAGGAGTGCAAGATGTTATGCGAGTCCGAGGAGCTTAGGCTGGGTGTTTGCATGGAGTTGGTTAGTGTGCATAGGGTGTACATGGAATCGGGTTTACCATCGAAGTCGTGTAGACATAGGCCAGGGGCTCAATGCAGTTGGAGCTTGGATGGATGAACATGAAGCTAGATCAAGGAGTCTAGTTGTCCCATGAGGTATGTTTGGTGCTCGAGGGTTCTTAGGAGCTAAGGGAGGCCAACATGGGGCGCCAATACTCTGGGAGTACTGGGCATGCTTAGGGAGAGTGCCAAGTTGGAGCCGGAGGACTTAAGGAGTTCCAGATGGGGTCAGTGTTAGTAGTCAGGGTCTTATGGGGGACCTGAGAGACGAAGGCATGGAGGAGACATGTAAGCTTGTACCAAGGGTGCAAGGGCGGTGCGACAAGACAATGCTAGAGTAGAGTCAGAGACTTGAAGGGAGTGCTAGGAGCATCGAGATGAAGGAGACCCGCGAGAGGGTTAACATGCGCTTTTATTCTGCAGGGGTGTGTGTTAATGTGGTCAGGTGGTGGACACTTGAAAATGAATGGCGTAGTTTGGGAACAAGAAATGACTTGTTCGCAATGGAAGTCGTGAGTAAGGTTTGCCAGTGCCGCATGAGGTTGGACCTCCTTAGGAAGGAAAAAGCTTGTTTGGGCAACAGGTCTGTCTAGCCCCATGACACCCAACACATCCTCTAAAAGGACCATTTTATGGGAATGGATGCGTCTTTACCTCCCTAATGCAGATTGGGTGTTAGGGGTGGAACATTCCATTGATCATAGTTAGGAAAGCCCTATTCATTTGTCTCAATCGGAGTTTGATGCTCGACTCTTGCTCGTAATGCTTTGGGTGTACATGACCCTTTGTTGGGTAAAAAAGATACACGTCTCATTGGTATACTTGAGCTAATTGTTAGGATGGCTTTTTAAGGAAGATGAGTTGCATTGAGAGGTATTATATTTCTCCTAACTGTAGTATCGTGCATTCTTTGTTAGGTTTTCTTATCCATTTTGATCTTGCTACCACCCTTTTGGATCACTTCCCTATTTTGACCACCCTTGTTTTTTCAAATTATCCGCCACTTACCAATGATCTTTCTTTCAAACTTAATGTGACCCATCTCCAACAAGAAGACCATATTGATGGACTCTTAGCTACTTGAAATGTTGAACCAAGACCTCAACAAGATAGGTGGATTAGCTGGTGGGGCTGCACCGCTTTCCTACATGATTATGGTTGAAGAGTTGCTCCTAAACAAAGGAGACTTGAAAAATCTTTGAATGGGTAGTTTGTGCGTTCTCTTCTTGCAACTAACCATCATGATATCTCTCTGCAACAATGTATTGCTCAGACTGAGCATCTTCTTAGAAATTAGCGGTATATAAGGGGAAAGGTGCTCAGATTCGTGCTCGTCTACAATGGATCAAGGATGGTGATAGAGGTTCTAAATTCGTTTTTCAATACTTGAAACATAAACACAAAAAAGAGCAGGTTTCTGTCATTAAATCTGCTAATGGAAACCTTATAACTAACCACTAGACATCATGCAAACTTTTTTGGATCACTACAAACAGTTTTTCATTGATGAGACAACAAATGACCCCCTATATCCATTGTGGAGGAAAGTGTGGCAACATGTATTCCTTGAACTTCTGAAGATTTAGAAATTTTCTTAGATAGGTCTCTTTCAATGGAGAAACTGGATGAGGCACTTTATGACATGGCTAATGAAAAGAGCCTTGGAATGGATGGACTTCCTATCGAGTTCTATTGTGCTTTGTGGCCTTGCATTCGTGAAGACTTCTACTATGTGTACCTTGAAGGAGTTGAAATTGGTACTTTAGGACCAACCATTAATCAAGGCCTTATTAAGGTCATTCCTAAAGGAAAGGATGAAGATTGCGTGGCTAGTTGGCATCCCATTACATTACTTAATACCTCATACAAAATCATAGCCAAAGCTTTGGCTCGAAGAATCAAACCCATTACCCAATGTATTGTGCGACTGGAACAAACATGTTTTTTAGTAGGAAGGTTTATCTTCGATAACTTGTTTGCTTGGGAAACAATTGAATGGGCCCAACAAACTATGTAAGTTGCTCTTATTGTCAAGCTTGATTTTGACAAAGCTTATGATCATATATGATGGCCCGCCATTCTTAACATGCTAAAATGGTTGGGATTTGGTCCTAAAATCTGTGCTCACATCAAAATGTTCTTTATAGTTGTCAGTGCTAGATTAGCGGTCAATGGGGCTCTCTCTCAATTCCCACTTCAAAGATCTATTCAAGGCTGCTCTTTTGCCCCTTTCTGATATGTTCTTGTTGCTGATGCTCTTGGCTATCTACTTCATCATGCCAAGGCTAATAATCTTATTCATGTCATCTCCTTACCCAATAATGCCAGTGCCCTTAATTCTCCCTGTGGTGATGACAGTTTGCTTTTTATCCAAATTCTACGGAAGAGGTGGCTGATACTTGGATACCTTGGACATATTTTGTACCATATTTGGTTCCAAATTGGCTATGCACAAGACATAATTCATTACGTCTCGCTCTCACCTCCGCCCACCATGGATTCCTTCCGAATGGACATAAATTAAGCATTACATTGTTACTAGATATTTGGGCATTCCTTTTGGAGTGGGAATCTCTTTAAAAGACACGTGGAAGTGGTTTATGAGCAAAATCAAGGCCAAACTTTTGAATTGGACTAATAGATTCCTAAATATTGCTGGTTGCATGCAGGTGGCAAACAAGATCTTGCTTGTTAGTCATGTTTATATTTCCTCATGTTGGTTGCCTTCACAAAGCTGCTACAAGCAATTAACCCAACTCGTTAGGAGGTTTTTATGGGCCAAATGGGGAAACAAAAAGGGACTTCCTGTTTCTTCTTGGCAGCACTGTATTCAATCTAAGGAAAAGGGTGGACTTGAAATCCACAAGGAATCCGTCTCACTATAAAATGGAAGGAACTGATTGAATTTCACATTCAAACTGCTTCTGCTGGTTGCACTTGGGGAAAGGTTAGCTGGAAAAACAAACATCTTTTAGCTCCTTTTTTAAAACTTATGGCTAAGCACCATTTAATTCTATTTGGAAGGGGTGGCATATCACTTCTAAACTTATTTGTTTCGATCAGTCTCTCAGCCACGGGCTAAGTTTTCCATATTCCTCTATTGGGTGGAATCGGCTAGTTCAATTGCATGGCAAACCGCTAGGTACTTTTAATCGGTTCAAAGGAAAACACCTATTTAAAAAGGCTATTCAAGTGTTTCAGGATCTTTGGGACCCCTCTACCTTCCAATGGAAATCATGGCCTCTTAAATGCCAAATCCACCTAGCAGCCTCTGATAAACAACCAATTTATGAAATTCAACAATTAGTCACCCCTGAACTCCATAGTTTGCTTTCCTTGGACTGTCATGCTAGTTTTTTGAATGATTGGAGATGGCCAAATACTCACGGAGTTCGCTTGTTCCCCCTTCGTACCATTTACAAACAACTCATTCCTCATATCACCATCTCACCTCGTCTCAATAAGATATGACAATGCTCTTTTCTTTGGTTTAAATGGAATAAGGTCAGCCTTCAAATCTGAAAGTCTAACGCTGATGCTCAATCTCAACTTTTAGCATGGAAAGTTCTCCATGTTAAACTGCCTATTGGCAACCACCTTAAATTTGTCCATCTTCTGCCTACTTGTCCTTTTGTTCCAAATTGGAATCTATAAAACATGTTTTTTTGGCTTTGTACACATGCGAGAAGCTTATGGAATGCTTTGTTCGCTACCTTGCCTGCCTCATTTCCTCAAGCATGGTCTTGGAAATCCTCTCTCCTTGGTGTTGCTTCATCCTTCGACATTCTATACCAAACTTGTAGACATGTGATTCTAAAATGTATTTGGAA
The DNA here is from genome assembly GCF_030272615.1 of Cryptomeria japonica. Classification (NCBI taxonomy): domain Eukaryota; kingdom Viridiplantae; phylum Streptophyta; class Pinopsida; order Cupressales; family Cupressaceae; genus Cryptomeria; species Cryptomeria japonica. The sequence continues at coordinate 49,833,201 of NC_081408.1, read as the reverse complement.
ATTTCGTTGCAATGCTGTTTTCTCTAATACAATCATTCCCCTACAGATAGAACTTCATATCATCTATTGCTAAGTTCTTTCTCCAATTAGGGGCACTACAAGCAAGTCAACATTTTTCACAAGATGACAATTTTCATTATCATCTTCAACAACTGCACATAAGCATTGAGGGTAACAAAGATTCAATCGTCAAGCATGCACCTTTGGTTCGAGTCTCTCAAAGATGAAGTTGCTACTCTGTGTGGAATTTTGATGGAAATACTCTTCCACTGTGCTATTATCTTCAACAACAGTCCCTTTGTATTTTTAGCAACTCTGTATATGAGTGTTGTTTTTTTAGCAGTTCTATATATGTATTCTCAATTGTAATATTGTTGTAGTTTTCTACTATAGATTTCTACAACCCTTGTTAGGATTGTTGCAATTGCTTTTCAGCTAGTTATGTGGCAGTAGTTGTAGTTCCTTTTTAGAAGTTTTTTATGCCATGTAAGTCTTTTATTTGTTTCCTTAATAAAAACCATATTAAGAATAACTATATAAAATGTTATTCAATTCCTCTTCAATATTTTGTACAAATACCATCCTCTCATCATCAAGAAATAACAACCTTATTATTAGAAATAGAAATTTTGAATAACTATATAAAATGTTATTCAATTCCTCTTCAATATTTTGTATAAATACCATCCTCTCATCATCAAGAAATAACAACCTTATTATTAGAAATAGAAATTTTGAATAACTATATAAAATGTTATTCAATTCCTCTTCAGTATTTTGTACAAATACCATCCTCTCATCATCAAGTAATAACAACCTTATTATTAGAAATAGAAATTTTAATTCCTTCAAACAACAACCTACCTTATTATTGATGACATTATGAAGGGGTATTTCAAAGCATACATGAATAGCAATTTGGATGATATTATATTTTGCTTTACAATGAAATTGTATTCACATCCTCTCATCATCATCTATTCTTAAAATTTCTTTAATAAGATTTATTTGATGACCTTCTGAAGGAGGTATTTTAGAGCACACATGCCTCCTTCAGAGCACACATGAATAGCAATTTGGAAGATATTATATTTTGCTTTACGATGGAAGAAATGTTCATCATCTATTCTTAAAATTCTCGTTGACACCCTTTCTTAAAATTCCTTAATAAGAATTCGATGACCTTCCTTCATGAATAGCAATTTGGATGGTATTATATTTCACTTTACAATGAAATAAGTGTTCACATCCTCTCATCATTATCTATTCCTAAAATTCTCGACACCCTTTCTTAAAATTCTTTTAGAAGAGATTCTTTGTAGAAGTATTATGAGTAGAGATTTCTTTTATAAGATTCAACTGATAATAGAGATTCCTATAATTTGATTGACAATCTTATTAGCAGTAGAGGTTCTTTTAATAAAACTCATTTGGTTTTTTTAAGGAGATATTTCATAAGGAGGTATTTCATCATCAAAATGAGATAACGAACTTATTATCAGTAGAGGTTCCTCAAATAAGATTAATTTGATTCTCGTTTTGAAGCATGTATTTTAAAGCACATATGAATGACTTTTTGAAGGAGGTACTTCAGAGTACACATGAATAGCAATTTGATTAATATTGACATGTTTTGTTTAATAATGAAATAGCAATTTGATTGATTTTGACATATTTTGTTTAATAATGAAAAGAATATGAACATCCTCTCATAAGAAAAATGAGTTAATACCAACCTTTATTATTAGGAGCAAAGATTCTTTTAATAAGCTTCATCTAATTCACCTTTTGAAGGAGGTATTTCAGATTGGCTTTTTGAAGGAGGTATTTTATTAGGAGATATTTTATCATCAAAATGAGTAAATAACAATCTAACAATCTTATTATTAGGAGTAGAGGTTACTTTAATACGATTCAGATTCATTTGATTAGCTTTTTGAAGGAGGCATTTTAGAGCACATATGAATAGCAGTTTGAACGATATAGACATATTTTCATATTTTTCTTAATAATGAAATGAGTATTAACACACTCTCATCATCAAAATGAGTTCATAACAACCTTATCATGAGTAGAGATTCCTTTAATAAGATTAATTTGATTGGCTTTTTGAAGGAGGTATTTCAAAGCACATATGAACAACAATTTGAATAATATTGACATATGTTGCTTAATAATGTTATGAGTATTAACATCTTTGAATAGTGTTTGAATATAAATTTAAACTTCTTCCCTAAAATTAAGCATTTTAAGAATGAAACTCTAACAAAGTCTATCATAATCTTGATTGTTGAACCCATTTTAGCAAATTCTAGTAAATAAAACTCTTCATGGATTCTATCATAAGCTTGATTGTTGAACATATTCTAGCAAATTCTTCATTTAAGCTTGATTGCCGAGCACATTCATTGCATTTTTAGGTTGGAAATTTTTTGCCTTTCATGAAACTTGTTTGTACACTAATAATATTGTAGACAATTAGTTTGATTCTAATAGCAAATGTCTTATCCATAATTTTATAGGAGGTATTTAAAAGATTAATAGGACTTTAATCTAAAAATAGTATTTTCACTTTTTCGTTTGGAATGAGTTTGATTAGGCTTTTGTTGATACTCAAACTTAAGGTATTGTTGACGACTGTTTTGACACACCTGCCAATAGTCAGGTAGCCAATGTGAACACTCACCAACTCTCCTGAAAAGCAATGTGTAGTCACATAAATATGTCCATTTTAATTAAATAAATATTTCGTATTTATTTGATTAAAAATCCACTAGCCATCAGTTAATTAAATAAATATTTAATTAATTCATCCCCAAACATTCTTCTATTAATTAAATAAATTATTCAATTTATTTTAATTAATTCATTAAACCAAATACAAATCAATTAAATAAATAAAATCTATTTATTTAATTAAATCCCCCTATTCCTCTTTTAAATAAATTAAATAAAACATTTATTTAAATCATTATCCCCACCCCACTTGCATTTTCCTACAAATGCAACTTGCACACATTTGGAAATAAATGAATTTTTATTTTAAATAAAATCCTATTTTCCCTCACCCACCAAATCCACTTGCAAAATCTAATCACCTTCTAGATTCTTCTAACCCCCTTCCTAATTAGCCTAATCCATCCCCTAAATATTGTCACATTCTTAAGCAAAATGGAGTCACTTTTCAAAGTCTAAAAGTCTTTGATAACCATTAAAGGCTTTCAACCTTCAACCACTTAATTTCTCAAAGTCTTTGATAACCATTGAAGGCTTCCAACTTTCAACCACTTAATCCCCAAAGTCTCCAAAAACCATTAATAGTTAACCCAAACCCTCCTACATGGTTAAAACATTTGTTTTGACTCAACCTCTACCCAACCCAAGGGTCTCATCAAGCATTTAATGCTTTGACCATGATTATCTCTTAATCATTTGCACAAAGGTTTATCTTTGGATTAATTCCTAATTCAGTGGGTAATCCTAATTTGGGCTTGACTCTTAGCCTTTAGATAACCATGAGGTCTTCTCAGGCCTTTAATGCCTCCAACCTCTTCTTTCAACCCAACCCTATGTGGACATTTGTCATCATTTCATTGGTGCAAATTGTGCACATGGATCCCCAACTTTCAAGCTTGACCCTTGATTAAACCTTTCAATCCTGGCCATCCATTGCTCCATTTTTTCTATAAATAGAGCCCATTCCTTCATAATCCAGATCCGAAAAACTTGTATGCATTTAGACTATAGACATTTTAGAGAGCATTTTAGCATAAACAATCTAATCCTTTGTCTTTTGGTTAAAATACATCATTTTAGCATTACTATTAGCTTTTCATTTCATGTTTAGGAGCTATACTACAATCTCAATCCTCCATAAGCATCCATAGTGCAAAAAGCTGCTGAGAGCTACACTATTTTGGAACTTGGAGAGGAGAGGAACAAGGGAGAAGGAGCTAATCTCATGCTAAGAGATAGTTGGAGATGTCTCTTTGTCTTTACTTCTTTAGTTAGATTCATTAGCATGTTTTTAGTGTCTCTCTTGGAATGCCTTCATGTGTTTGGTTTTTGATTGATTAACTCTAACGTCTTGTGTGTTTTGTGTTGTTTGATCATAGACTAACCTTGTGCCATTTAGGAGGGCGTCATTTGGTGAACCCGACCAACCATCAATCTTTCATTTCATCGACAACTCATCATCATCTTCAATCAACTTCAACAAAAACTTGCAAGCAAAATGGCTCAAACCCGATCACGGTCAAGGCAACGAGAAATAGAAATTGAGGAAGAAGAAGACGAAAATCTCAATGAATTTCAAGAGGCACTTGGAGGAAATATGAATGACGAAAACCCAAATACTCCCACTCCTGCAACAATAGAGAGGGCCCAACATAACCCTCTCTTTAACAGACTGTTTGATGAAATACTTAGGAGCAATGCGGATGCTCACTTCTTAAAACTCGCTCAAGAAGGAGCCAAACTCCCCTCTGACTTTGATCTTGCCCAATTAAGACAAGCATCAGAAAGACAAAGTCGCCATGAGGAGGAAAGAGGTAGAAATCACATTAGATATAACATTCCTCGAGGTAATCCACCACCTCCTCCTCCAAATGAAATGGAGATGTTGTGGCAACAAGTCGAGAATCTCGCCCAACAACTTCATAGTGGTGTTAAGACCAATCAATTCTCACTTAATGACATTTGTCCCTATCCTTTTGATAGGAATCTTTATATGCCACCCTTTCCACGCGGGTTCGAAACACCAAAATTCGAAAAATATAGAGGAAAGGGAGATCCTCGTGATCATGTCAGAGAATTTCATTCCGCTTGTCTTGAAGTGGCTTATGAGGACACATACCTAATGCGCCTTTTTCCCCAAAGCTTGGGAGGAACAACCACATCATGGTTGAGGAACTCATCCAGAAGTTCCTATCTCATTACTCTTATAATATTGAACGTGACATCACCATGGCTGATCTATGCAACACCAAACAAAAACCAGGTGAATTATTCTCAGTATTCCTGCAACGATGGCGTCAAATGTCTAGCAGACGTTCTCTTCAGTTACCTGAACGAGAACTAGTGGAAATTTTCATTTCCAACTTAAACGAAGAAATGGAATTTCACCTGGATGTCAAAGATACAGATTCTTTTAACGATATGATCACCAAAGGTATAAAATGTGAAAGGGCACTCATCAAAAAAGGACTCATCAAAATCTTTAATGAACCCAAAGATGGTCCTCGCCCGCGCTTCAATAGCGATAAACCGAACTTCTGGAATAAGAATAAGAATATCGTCAACGATGGAGTTGTGGATGCTCGGACTGTCCAAAATGCACAACCTGTGGTTCGATTTGCAGGACAAAATCCTCCACCTCAAAATAACACAAATGTTCTTCCTAATCAAGGTCGCATCACATCTCATGATGAACCAAGACCCCGTCCACAAAAACAAAAACGCACATACACTCCCTTAGGGGAACCCATTGAAACAGTGATGTGACAACTCATTTCTCAGAATTTGATCACTCTACCTAAGTTATCAAATTATGAGCCTCAGGTCAAACCGGCATGGTGGAGAGATACTGAACACTGTGAATTCCATCAAGGAAGAGGACACAAGACAAGTAATTGTCACCGATTGAAAGATCTCATTCAGGATCTTATTGACCGAGGAGAAATTGAGATTGAAGGGCATGACCCAAAAACAACCAATAATGATCATCTGATGTTCAAGAATCCACTTCCATCACAAGATCAAAGGGGTCCTTCCACTTCCCGGCGAGGCACTGATACCACTGATTATACGCAGGCTGCGTATAATTACACTGTCAATCACCTGTATGATGCCAGTGAACAAATTGCAACTATCACCTTCAAAAATCCCACCTCAAATTGCAATGTTGTTACACGTCGTGGCAAGGTCACCATCAAGGCAGCTCCACAAGGCACCACCTCCATCCCAAAGCAGTACAATCTTGTGGAACAATTAGACAAAACGCTTGCGCTTATATCCATTTTAGAGCTATTACGCCTGTCACCATCTCATAAAACTATCTTGGATCAAGCACTCCAAGAGGCGTCAGTCCCTGCAAACCTGAACACAGACCAATTTCAAGCCATGGTTGGAAATCTAAAGTCATCACCTTGTCTCACTTTTTCTGAAAGTGACAACTCTTCGTTCCAGCAACCTCATAACGCCTCACTCCACATTGAAGGCTTTGTCAACCAACACAGGATCAAGCGAGTCTTGATAGATAATGGAGCAGGCCTAAACATTTGTACACTACAGTTGGTCACAACATTGGGATATGCAATAGAATCAGTGGATCCTCGCAAGAAGATCAATATCAAGGCCTATGATGATGCAGAGCATTCATCCAAAGGAGCTGTGGTACTACCAGTCCGAGTGGGCCGTGTGGTAAAACACATCATCTGTCAGGTTCTGGACCTTCCTCTGCCATATAATCTATTATTAGGGAGACCTTGGATACATGCCATGCAAGCTGTTCCATCTACCTACCATCAATGTATCAAGTTCCCACATAATGGTGCAGAGATCACAATCATGGGCGATGCAAATCCCTTTGCATTTTTCCATAATATCAGCCATCAACCAGAAATTACTGTTCCTAATAATAGGGAAGCCATTTCCTCCACGTCATATGTAAGTCCCACCTCTCTTGCCAGTTCTAACACCTCTATACCCAAGCAAGAAAAGCTAAAGATGAAAGTAGCAGAGGAAGGTCCTGGAGAATACAACTTGAGTCAGCTCTTTTGTGTGGGACAAATGCCCACTTCTCCTAGAACACATGGTAAACCACAACAGTTACTCCAGCAACCACTAATCACGCCAGCATGTGCTTTGACGCCTTTCATCCTTGGAAAGAGTCAAGAGGAAGAAACACAAGATGAGGACCTAGCGGACTGGATCTATAAAGATCCCATCACCACTGACAAACCGCAAGTTACACTTCCTACGGAACAATATGGCAAAGGCCTCCTCATTATGCAAAGAAGGGGATATGATGGTCAGAGTGCTTTGGGATACTGCAAACAAGGACGACATGAACCTCTGCTACCAGAATTCAAGCCCAAAGGTAATAGAGGCCTAGGTTTTGAAAAAGAGATCCTTCCTAAACTCAGATTCAAAGGAAAACCTAGCAAACCATTTTGCCCGCCTACTGCAAAGAGGACACCTTTCATAATCAAAGCACCATCAAACACTATCCCCACTGCCCCATCGAGGCTCACAAACCCACCACAACCATCTACAATACCAATCATCCCACTAAACGAACCAGTAATCCCATCAATAACACCAATAGCAGTAGCAACTATATCAGAACCCGCAGCAGCATCTATGGCACCAGCCATTCCAACAGAAGTCACTAAATCAACACTGCCAATACTTCCAGTGACAAATCCTTTAAAACCCATCACGGTTCCTGCAACACCGATCACTACAAAGATACATAAACCAATCACACCTGCCGTGTTTAACTCCAAAGACATCCCAGTATGGTATAGTAATCGGATGCTGGAAAGTGATTCAGAGACCGACTCACATGAGTGGGAATTTGATTCGGTGCAGCTTAATACTTCAGATGAGGAAGACACATCACCACCTCCGCCCCGCAAAGACATCCCTGTTTACGGAGAAACACAGATAAAGACCACTTGGGTTCCTGAGCTGGAAACATCTTCCACAGACCCTACGTCTCATCCTACGCCTGATTCTGACAGGGAGAGTACCATCAACGACCTTCACCACACTGTCTTAACCCTCACTAATACCTCTAACGAACTTAACCTAATCGATGAAGTAATGCCCATTATCCACCCTGAACTCATCGAATGGAACCAATCAAATCCCCCATGTCTTGACCTCTTTCAGAACGATGAGGCTATCATTGACTTTTTGGAATTAAGGGATAATCTACCAAGCGGGGATCACAAAGCTGGATTCGCCATTGAACTTAATAGCGCAGCATACTTCGGGGCGGATGCCAAACCCTTCAGCTGCAAAAATATAACAATAAAACATGGATCTTCCAGTGAAAACCACACTGTGGCACTGTTTGATCCGACAAAAGTAAAAAGAAAGAGCGTATCCAATGGTGAAAACCTCTCTGAGGCGCCTGAGGATGAAGGGTTTGACATTCTCCCTGCAAGTACACAACAGGAACGATCAACAATTCTTATTGAGGAGACCAAAGAATACAATGTGGGGACTCCTGAAAACCCTCATATCATACATCTGGCATCTCTTCTCACTCCAGAGGAACAACTTCAATTTATCAAGTTCTTCCAGCAGCGCCGGATCAACTTTGCATGGTCATATGCAGACATGCCTGGGCTTGATCCAGATTTAGTCATGCATCATCTCACAGTAGCAAAAGGAGCCAAACCTGTCAAGCAGAAGCTTCGTAAGATGCATCCTCAGATTGCAGTGCTAGTTAAAACAGAACTCAAGAAACTCCTGGATGTTGGTTTCATTAGACCAATCGATTATGCAGAATGGATCTCCAACATCGTGCCAGTCGGCAAACCAAAAGGGGGCATCCGCATTTGTACAGACTTCAGAGATCTGAATAAGGCATGTCCTAAGGATGACTTCCCTCTACCAAACATCGACATCATAGTGGATCTGACAGCAGGACATGCCATGCTTTCACTCATGGATGGCTTTTCAGGATACAATCAAATAAAGATCGCACCAGAGGATCAACATAAGACAGCCTTCACATGTCCATGGGGCACATACTGCTGGAATGTAATGCCTTTCGGTCTAAAGAATGCAGGAGCCACCTATCAAAGAGCAATGACCACCATCTTCCATGACATGATGCATACTATGATGGAAGATTATGTGGATGACTTACTAGCAAAATCACTCACTAGAGAAGGTCATTTGGACATATTAGAGAGAATCTTTGATAGACTGGAACAATACCATGTTCGACTCAACCCAAAGAAATGTGTCTTCGGAGTGACTTCCGGGAAGCTTCTAGGATACATTGTCTCAAGCAAAGGCATTGAGGTCGATCCAGCAAAGGTTAAGGCAATAATGGACATGCCACCTCCAAAGAATATCAGTCAGCTAAGGACATTACAAGGGCGGCTTCAATCCATCCGAAGATTCATTGCACAATTGGCCGATAAGTGTCACCCATTCACACACCTGCTACACAAGAACATCCGCTTTCAGTGGGAGGACAAATGCCAGCAAGCATTTCAGGCACTTAAAGACTATCTCATGAATCCACCATTGTTGATGCCACCAGATCCAAGTAGACCGTTGTTACTTTATATCTCAGCGACAAGTACAGCATTAGGTGTACTACTGGCACAACATAATACAGAAGGAAAAGAGTGTGCTGTATACTACATCTCTCGCACACTGGTTGGCTATGAACTCAATTACACACCTATTGAGCGAGCTTGCCTAGCAGTAATCTTAGCAGCCACTAAATTGCGGCACTATCTGTTGACGCACAAGGTACAACTCATCGCAAAGATTGATCCACTCAAGTATTTACTCAGCAAAGCAGCATTGACAGGTCGTTTGGCCAAGTGGGTGATGATTCTGAGTGAATTTGACATCGAATATGTGGACCGTAAAGCTATCAAAGGTCAGGTCATTGCAGATCAGTTGGCCGATGCACCACTCATAGGCGATCATCCTCTCATTTCCAATTTTCCAGATGAAGAGATATTCATGATCACAACAGCACAACCATGGAAACTATATTTTGATGGTTCATACACTAGGCATGGCTCGGGGGCAGGCATTCTGTTTATCACACCTCAAGGTGATAGCATCCCGAAGTCCTACAGGCTCACATTTCCATGTACAAACAACATAGCAGAGTATGAGGCTTTGATCACAGGACTCAGATTAGCCATACAATGGAAATTAAAAGAACTTCAAGTATATGGCGATTCCCAATTGGTCATTCGGCAAGCAACAGATGAGTATCAGACCAAGGATGATAAGCTCATGCCATACAAGCAAATGGTGGACAAACTAAAGACATCATTTACTACTATCACCTTTGAGCAGATACCAAGAGATCAGAATCGAGCTGCTGACGCTATGGCTACCATTGCATCTCTACTAGATCTTCCGCAGAATTCAACACGCTACGAGTTCTTGGTAGAACAGCTTTGGATCCCCGCTTATGATATCCCCGAATCCGAAATGATATGTCACCTTGTTGGTTCCGAATCCCCATGGTACGGTGAGTTCTACACCTATCTTCGCGATCATACCCTTCCTCCCAACCAATCAAATAACCAACGTAAAACCTTCATTTGCCAAACTGCTCGATATACCATTATTGCCGAAATCCTATACCGACGTAGTCTTGATGGTACTCTCCTTCGATGTCTGGAACAAGGTGAGATAACAAAGGCTTTGGAAGAGGTACATGAAGGAATTTGCGGGACTCACTCAAGTGGTCCGTCACTAGCCAAGAAACTCATGCGAGCTGGATACTATTGACCATCTATGGAAAAGGATTCCTACTACTTTGTCAGGAAATGCAAGAAATGTCAAGTTCATGGCGACCTGATACATGCACCAGCCCAAGAACTGCAACCAATCACGACACCATGGCCTTTCTGTCAATGGGGCCTTGACCTTGTGGGTAAGATTCATCCATCTTCATCCAACGGCCATAAATTCATTATTACTGCCACCGAATATTTCACCAAGTGGATCGAAGCTGTGCCACTTACCCAAGTCACCGGCAAGCAGATCGCCTCATTCATCCTCAACTACATCATCTGCCGGTATGGTGTACCCATGTCCATCATCACAGATAACGGTCTTCCTTTCAAAAATCAGGATGTCCGTGAACTTTGTGAGAAATTTCATATCCAACACCGCTTTTCCACCCCCTATTACCCACAAGGCAATGGTCAGGCTGAAGCATCCAATAAAAACATATTGAGAATCCTAAAGAAGACAGTCAATGATGTCGGTCATGATTGGCATGTTCAATTGAATCCAGCATTATGGGCATATCGAACTAGTATTCGAACCCCTACAGGTGCAACTCCTTATTCATTGGTCTATGGTGCTGAAGCTATCTTACCCATTGAGGTTGAGATACCATCCTTACAGGTGTCATTGCATAATCTCATCGATGATGAAGCATACAGAGTATCCCGTCTTCAGGACTTAGAGTTACTAGATGAGAAGCGACAAGCTGCATACAATCACCTCAAAGCCTATCAGCAGCGCATGAGTAGAAGCTACAATCACCGAGTTAGATCTCGTACATTTGAGGGAGGTGATCTTGTTCTACGAGAGAATCCTCGCAACCAACCAAACAGAGAACATCAAGGCAAGTTTGAATCAAACTGGCTGGGTCCATATGTTGTCACTGCTGTGTTCGAGTCCGGGGCATATCAGCTGGCTACATCAGAAGGAGAACCGCTTGCAGATCCAATCAATAGCATGCACCTCAAACGGTTTTACACATAGAGCTGTATAGAGCATCAGGATCCCCTGCATATCAGAAAATATCAAAAACATTCAGAAAATGTCCTGAAGAAAATACAAAAACATTCAAAAAAAAAAGTAAAGAAAAATCATGCATCCAAACGGTGAACAACCACTCCGGTGGCACCTTGGGTAAGTGCGATGGTGAAAACCTGGCAAACAGGCGCCACTCGTAAAGGTAATGGCTCCAGTATCATTCAGGCTCGTTGCGATCACATTCATGCACACACACATCCATCCATCCAAACCATGGCTTGTTATTTAATCTGCAATTAGGAAAGTACTCCATGTGTCTAGCATCCCACCTTTTCATAGTCAGATCTATAAACTGGGGGCAATACCCTTAACCTATTGATGGAAGTGGATTCTACATTGTCTTATGTGTCATTATGCTCTTCATTCAGGCAATCATCAGAAAATATCAAAAACATTCAAAAATGTCTCAGAAAATATCAAAAACATTTAAAAACAATACAAAATCCAAAAACATTCAAAAATGTTTCACAAAATCCAAAAACATCGGAAAAACCATCGAAAATCATCCAAAAATATGACAACACCTTGTACATATTCATCCGATCAGATACAAAATAAACATTGACAAAATACTCACACAAATGACCACTTATCACTCGACCAACACAATCAACATCAACAATCCAAACCTGTCTTTAACCAAGGATGTATCCTTCCTTACCAAAACAAAGACAAGATGACATTTTCTTTGACAAGAAAATTATGTTAAGCTATCAAATACTTGGTTGATTTGTGAGTACAATCATTTGTTTATCTGTATCGGAATCTTTCAGCATTGTTTTGTATCGTTTGCGCATTACTTCCGATGAAGTTCTGGGGCATGTACTAATGGTGTCTACGTGGGAAGTTCACTAAGCTACGTGATCTTATGCCAAATGCAATCATAGATCACTACGGCTTGCTGACTACAACGTATACCTCGACCATATGAGCATGAACCATTACCAAGGATCCATATTCTTTATTCTTTATGTATATACTGTTTGTTTGCAGGTACAATGCTCTTCCTTTGGTTCCTCTTCCTCCAAATTGGATAAAGGTTTTATTTTCTTAGTATGGTATGAACTTGTCTCAGGATCTGATCAGCCTAAGATCAAGGAGGACGATCCAGGTCATACATGAAAGGAGATAATCCTTGTCTGTTCCGCAAACAATACTCTGGTCGACTTGACCCTTATATCAAGTCGTTTGTATTAACTTGCTATATTAAAATCCATGAAAGAAATACTCAGGTCATCTTGAATCATTGTGTCAAGATGCTTGTATTCTCTTCCAACATTTTAAAGCTCAATGATGAAAATAGAGCACTATGGATCGTCATTTCACCTCATCTATTTATATCTTGCATTCCGTTGCATATCACCCATCCACTCATTCATTCATATGTAGGCTTTTACATGCAAAAATGACTAATAAAAACTGGTCTTGGATACAATCACGACTGAGTACTCTGATACATCATCAATGCATCATGCAAAGTCTTAAAAACCTTGCATTCCTCATGATCATATCATCCTTGCATTTAGGTGCATCTTGCATTACGTCCATTCATGTCATTTTTCAAAAACATTGCATATAGTTCATTATTGACATTACTTTTCATTTAAAAATCATTTTTATCAATCATAAATAATTAGATTCATTCATGGGATCAAATTGTCTTTGGTTGTATTACATCATTTAATAAGCATTCATTTCATATCAATTATCCATTATCATTTTATTAAACTTTTCATCATTTATTATTTGCATTCATTTCTTTATAGTAAACAGATGCATTCATTCATTACTACAGTATCTTATAATGCTCATTTTAGGATTCATTTCACATTACATTTATTATCATCACATTAAGGTGCAGTTATTATCCCCATTAGTTATCATATTATCATTTGTCATTACTAACATATTTAAAACGTATTTAGAATCATAAAACACAAATTTGTTTACACAACATTGTTTCATTTTTACGTATCCATTCATTTACAAAACACATCAAACATTTGTACTTTACATTTGTTTATCCATCTGCATTCATTTTAATATCATCATATAAACATTTGTACTTTACATTTGTTTATCCATCTGCATTCATTTTAATATCATCATATAAACATTTGTCCTTTACATTTGTTTATCCATCAACATTCATATCATCATATAAACATTTGCACTTAAACATTTTGTTTATCCATATTACATTTATCTAAAAACACATCTAGATGCATATTTATACATATACATCATTCATTCAAAACCATTGCATTGACATCATCACATAAATCATCTTATCATTGCATCGCAATAGGAAACACCATCAAAATCCTGTTCATAAAATCCAGCATAAGCATATATCATCATAGCATTACATACATAAAGCATTACATCAAAAATCAAATACAACAAATACATCTAAACCTGCATTCATATGTCAGTATACAACATCCTAAATCATCATAAAAACATGCATAAAAGAAACATCTCATCAAATGCATACATGTACACATATACATCTAAGCAATAAATCATCATCATGCATAAACGTCCATACATAATCAAATGCATCTCATCACAATATGGGATCTCCTCATATATATCATCTCATATATCAGAGTACAAGGAAGTCTACAAAATCGGCTACCAAAGAGCCATCCAAGATACAGTCCAAAAAATAGACAATGATACAATACATATATGCAAAAATGCTCTCTCAAATGCCACTCTGGCCAGATGCTGTACCACCACCACCCCTACCTACTCCACCACTGGTACCTGCACCACCTGATCCATCTCTCCGTGGAGGCCTCATCGAACCCCCACTCGCTCCTGCATCCCCCGATCTCTCCTGCCGTAGAGGACCCATCACACCCCCACTGCTCTGCATCCTCTGTGATCGCTCGGATCTGGCCTGCCGCATCTGTGAATAGCTGAGAGCTCGCTGGCTAATCGGTACCACCTGCTCATATAACCCTCGCCAGTACTCTATCTCCGCCTGAGCTCGCCGCATCTCCCTCATAATCTCCCCTGAAGGACCCTGTGCACCAGTCCGCACTCTCTCCTGCAGCTCCGCCAATCTCTCCACCGCAGTATCTCTCTCCCGCAGCACCACTGTCAGCTCTGACTCACGTGCAAATAGCTGCACATCTCTAGCTGCTACCTCCGCCTCTAATCTCTCTACCCGGGTCTGCAAATAACCTATCATATGCTCCCGCAGATCCCCAGTAGCTCCCTCCCCCATGTCCATGGCTGCCGCACCTGTATCACCCCCTACACTAGGTCCCTCCCCTGCACCACCCTTCCCTGCACCTGTAGCCATCGGGATCTCTCTCTCCATCCCCCTCCCACTCAGCTGCACTCCTCCCTGCATCAAAGGTCCCTGTGATATCTACAGAGGTAGTCCACCTCTCCCTCTCCGCTGTCTCGGCATCCCCAAACCTCCTCCACCTCCTCCACTACCTCCACGACCTCCTCCACCTCCTCCTCCACCATCTCCACCTCCTCCTCCCCCTCCTCGGCCTCTTGCTCTCCGTCCTCGTCCCCTCTCATCCTCAAACGCTGGGATCGGCTCAGCTGGGTCTGATATCCGCAGGATCGGGTGCGCCGCCCGATACTGTGTATACTCTGCTGTCACACCTGCATCCACGACCCTCGGTCGTAAGTCCCATGGCCTCGCCTACAGTGTCCAAAACTCTGCAAGTGCCGGATCATACGATAGCACTGGACCCCATGCATACCGCTCTCGGATCACTCGTGCATACTGCCCTGATCCACTCGACAGTCCCTGCTGCCGTCCAAACTGCCTCATCACCCGTCCCGACACCTGTCTCTCTACATGATACGAGGTCCTCCCAATGAGGAATCGAGTCATGAAGCAATACGGTAGTGCCTCCGCATCATCCTCCCATGGCTCACACTCCAAGTATGGCCGCCAGATCACTGCATCCAGGTCATCCAATGCCCGCCGCGACCACTCTAACTTCCCCAAGTGGGGCTGGCTCATCATACCACTATACATAAACATATAGGGCTGGTCCACGGCTCGGAATCTCAGACTCACTGGTCGAGTCACTGGTAGGTGCTCCCATGCCCACACATGCAGTAGCGTCATGCCTACTGCAAGAGAACCTCTATCCCGGTACACTACCTCGTGTAACTCCTGGTACATGTGCGCTAACACGCACGGGCCCCAGGCATATCGGGTCCCCTCCGTCACCATCATCTCTATCACCTGTCCCCATCCAACCGCCAATCCATGTGACCGCCTGTCTGGACACAGAAGTCCTCCCACGATCCCTGACAATACTGCTGGAAGGGGCTCATATAGTGCCGCTATATCCTCCCATGCGATCGAGCCATCATCAATATATACGTCCTCATCAAATATCCTCTGGCAAGACACTGTCCCCCAAGATCGATCATATGTCACTAGCTGCCCCCGAATCGGAATCCGAAGGATACGCCACACGTCCTCTAAAGTCACCGTCATCTCGCCCTGGGCCAGATGGAACGTGCACGTCTCACTGTGCCATCGCTCTGCCAATGCTGTGATCAGGCTGTGATTCATCTGAATCACGGGCATATGCATCACCTCGTAGAGGCCAGTAGCCGCAATACAATCAATCTCTATATGCGTCAATCGATCCCGCAATCCTTGTGTCGCGGGGTGGCGATCGCGTAACTGCAACACGCGCAGATCCTCCTGCACATTGACATTCATCCAACCACCATCAGTTGTTTTGTTATCAAACTTTCTTAAAGTTTAAACCTAGACTATCATCAGATACTTTGATCAAGTATCTTCGGGTCTCAACAGGTAAGCAATCATGGCCGCCTAGACTTCAACAGGCATTTCTCCTAACAAATGACCTAAGTCTCATCGGGCTGCTATGGTTCAAAACAACTCCCACTGCACCTCGCCATCCATCAATCGTTCGTCATCTGGAGATTTTATTTTGTCCGAAACTGGGGCATCTCGTTATCCTAAGGCAAAAGCGCTATTTTATCTACAATAGCGCTAGTTATACACAATAGCGCTACAATCATACCAAAAAGCGCTCAAACAACTCTACAAAAGCGCTAAACCCGCTATATAATAGCGCTATTACAACTCAATAGCGCTCACTTAACCCTACGATAGCGTTAATTTGGCAAAAGCGCTAAAACTTGCCTACAAAAGCGCTAATTAATATCAAAAGCGCTCAAACTAGCTTACAAAAGCGCTATTGCGGCACAATAGCGCTACTTCATGGAGCAAAAGCCCTAAAAACATCGTTCCAGCGCTCTTGCTCCGACTTGACTTGGACTCAGCTAAAAACATATTCAAAATGCATGAAAAGAAAGTTTTTGAATTTGCGTACCGCTGGTCCATAGTTGGCTGGGCGCTGGAACCGTCGGACTCACTCGAATCGGTGCTCGGTGATCGGAAACGGCATCGTAGCTCCTCCTTGCTCCTCCAAATGTCACTGTCAGAGCTCAAGTTTTCAAACTGGTCGCGATCACAAATGATCCTATTTTCACCCCTTTCACCCCATTTATACCCCCGCTGTCCCCATAACTTCGCCCTGCTCATCGCCGTGGTCCCCGTGAATTTCCCGAGCCTCCCATTTCTCCCTATTTCCCCCGATTTCTTCTATTTTTCACCAGTATACCTAACTTCTTCTCTTCTATCACCTTGCCAATTTTCATTCTTTTTCGAGAGATCGCCCGATTTTTCGAAATTTTTCGGTCCATCTCTCGAGGGGGCATACCACCCATTAAATTTACATTTTATGGGGCATTTCTTCACACCAGTTTTTCTTTCTTTGAAACGATGCGATAAACCGCACCGTCTCAAAGAGGGGCAAATGTAGTCACATAAATCTGTCCATTTTAATTAAATAAATATTTCGTATTTATTTGATTAAAAATCCACTAGCCATCAGTTAATTAAATAAATATTTAATTAATTCATCCCCAAACATTCTTCTATTAATTAAATAAATTATTCAATTTATTTTAATTAATTCATTAAACCAAATACAAATCAATTAAATAAATAAAATCTATTTATTTAATTAAATCCCCCTATTCCTCTTTTAAATAAATTAAATAAAACATTTATTTAAATCATTATCCCCACCCCACTTGCATTTTCCTACAAATGCAACTTGCACACATTTGGAAATAAATGAATTTTTATTTTAAATAAAATCCTATTTTCCCTCACCCACCAAATCCACTTGCAAAATCTAATCACCTTCTAGATTCTTCTAACCCCCTTCCTAATTAGCCTAATCCATCCCCTAAATATTGTCACATTCTTAAGCAAAATGGAGTCACTTTTCAAAGTCTAAAAGTCTTTGATAACCATTAAAGGCTTTCAACCTTCAACCACTTAATTTCTCAAAGTCTTTGATAACCATTGAAGGCTTCCAACTTTCAACCACTTAATCCCCAAAGTCTCCAAAAACCATTAATGGTTAACCCAAACCCTCCTACATGGTTAAAACATTTGTTTTGACTCAACCTCTACCCAACCCAAGGGTCTCATCAAGCATTTAATGCTTTGACCATGATTATCTCTTAATCATTTGCATAAAGGTTTATCCTTGGATTAATTCCTAATTCAGTGGGTAATCCTAATTTGGGCTTGACTCTTAGCCTTTAGATAACCATGAGGTCTTCTCAGGCCTTTAATGCCTCCAACCTCTTCTTTCAACCCAACCTTATGTGGACATTTGTCATCATTTCATTGGTGCAAATTGTGCACATGGATCCCCAACTTTCAAGCTTGACCCTCGATTAAACCTTTCAATCCTGGCCATCCATTGCTCCATTTTTTCTATAAATAGAGCCCATTCCTTCATAATCCAGATCCGAAAAACTTGTATGCATTTAGACTATAGACATTTTAGAGAGCATTTTAGCATAAACAATCTAATCCTTTGTCTTTTGGTTAAAATACATCATTTTAGCATTACTATTAGCTTTTCATTTCATGTTTAGGAGCTATACTACAATCTCAATCCTCCATAAGCATCCATAGTGCAAAAAGCTGTTGAGAGCTACACTATTTTGGAACTTGGAGAGGAGAGGAACAAGGGAGAAGGAGCTAATCTCATGCTAAGAGATAGTTGGAGATGTCTCTTTGTCTTTACTTCTTTAGTTAGATTCATTAGCATGTTTTTAGTGTCTCTCTTGGAATGCCTTCATGTGTTTGGTTTTTGATTGATTAACTCTAACGTCTTGTGTGTTTTGTGTTGTTTGATCATAGACTAACCTTGTGCCATTTAGGAGGGCGTCACAATGAATTTGGGAAAACTCACTACCCCAAGGTCTCTATAGTCGGGTCATGACGGTGATGGGCAGCCCAATGGTTGATGTGGTTGTACCTATTAAGGAGCCTGCTGATTGAAACTAAATCTCGCTGGTTGTGAATGGTTGAACTCCCCTTTTTTTTGTATTTTATGATTTAGGATTCTCTGGAAAATAAACTGCAAAGGGTAAAAGGGAACAAGAAAATAACAATAAATCCAATACAATAACAACTTAATGAAACATTCAATTAGTTCCCTGCAATCCAAGAAATTATCAAATATTAACCAAGTTAGCATTCAACAATAGACTTCAAACAAACCTGTAAAATCATCAATTTCACAAACCTATGGAAATAAAATCATCAACAATATGGCCTATCACAGTAATTCTCATACACCATTGACGTGCGCGATATGATTCATAAAGTAATAGACAAAAAGATCAAATCACGTTGCTAACTACAAATAATAGACGTTACTAGATTACATAGAACAATTTTGGTAGGACATAGACGTAGATCAGACAATCTACAAATTGCTTCTTGTATTAATCTCAATGAATGTATAGCAAAAATAACTCAATTTTTTTAACAATCTGCAAAATATTCTAAAATATCTAAGTGGGCCACAAATCATCAATTTGGGGACCCTTACAAATGAATCCAACTTCTCAATTTATAGAAGTTCTCTGCCCTATTATCTAGGAAATAAACCTACCCTAAATTAAGAATTGAAACTAGGAGTCACAGCTAACTTGCAAGTTTTTGCCTTGATACTCCACTTAACAACTATGAAACAGGGATTGCATGAGCACTACGAAGACCATGTTGGGTGAGCCACGTTTTCGTAGTAATGCAAAATTTCTCTCAAAATTAGAACTTGAGTAGGAGCTGTAGCTGAAAATACAAAATTAAGGATTTATGAAAAAACTTTGCTATCTTTAGCAATTTTGCATTTATTCCTTTCTTGGCGAAAGCTCTATAATTATCAATTATACATGGGATTGCTTGAACAAGAGGATCAACTACGTGCTTAACTCTAAATTTATATTTCTTCAACACTTCATTTGCATGATTCTTTCCTTTCTCGAGTTCGCCTATTGTCTCTACCACCTCTAGACACTGAGTGATCAAGCACGAGTACCTGTCCATGAGGGCGACATCAAACTGGGCCGAAGGTCCTAGGTGTTGAGCCTCATATGCATCCCACCGATTCAAAACTTGCTGCCGTTCCATCATCCCCGTACTAGTCAGTCCTAATCCGAAGGCTCCAAGAATACTCTTTACAAAATTCTCATATGACAAAACTTCCCTGAGAAGGGGGACTCGAATCTTTGCCATATCCTTCATATACTGCTGAAGCATTTCAATCTTCAGCTCCAAAATGTATACATAAGACTGTAAGTTTTCATAACTATCACCTCCTAAGAGGTCCTCCTCCATTACAGTCTCTTCCCCTAGCCGTAATACTTTATTCAAAATTCGGAATTGCTTATTGAAAATACCTAGCTTCCGTTCCCATTGCGTAGCACAAGAAGCTAAGGCTTTGCCTGCCTGTACTGCCCTCCAGTATATCTTCATTGTATCCTGCAAAAATAGTCTAATCTTAGCCGCATTTATTTGGGTCCATGACTTGGTTGCAACAACCACTTGTCTCACCTCCCCTAGTGCCTTCACTTCTCCCTTTGGCAGCGATGAGGTTGAAGGTAGGTCATCAGCTCTCCAAGAGTCCAGAGGTTTGCTTATTTCAACTAAGAGCTTCTTGTATTGTTCTACTTGTGCTTTGAGTTCTAGATTCGAAGTATGCTCCTCTACACACCCTCTGACGACACTTCTGGCTAGCTCCAAAGTATCTAGCTCTCCCCATTTGGTTTGCTTACCCAAATTTATTTGGATATTTGATACTTGGGAGAAGCTTGTCCCTCAGCTTGGAATGAAACTGCCACATCTGCAATCACTTCACCGGAGCTGGTTTTTGATAAATGATGAACGATTTTTAGCTTCTTAGCCTTTGGTGGCTCCTCGGTGATTACTTGTTGAAGAGTGACCTTGGGAAGCTCCACTTTTGTCTTTTTCTTCTCGAAGGTAAACTCAAGCCATTGCGGTATATCTTCATCCTTGTCACGTTGATGTGACACTATATCTGTAGTTACAACTTGGACGTCCGCCTGCTCCTCTGCTTCATCTCTTTCCTCTGCCTCTATTTGCTCGGGATCTTGAGGTGAGGTAACTTGGCGGGCTAGATTGGTTTGGAGAGATTGTTGCTTATGTAACTCTCCCATTTTGCCACTGACCACTTCATTAAATTCCATCTCTTCCCCACCTGCCTCTATTTCACCTTGCCCGATTGCTATATCCTTGAGGAGGTCCTCTTGATCTCGAGGGGTTACAAATAGTCTTTCATTCAACATGTCTTTTGCCTCATCCCCTTCTTGCTTGCTTTCTAGTGGCCATTGTTGCTCAAGATCCTCTTCCTCCTGATCTGAATAAGACTCGATGTTTCTAACCTTTATTCCCTCAGTAGTAAACTTGAAGTCTTGCACTCCAGGCTGCCCTGCGGGTATATTGATTGGTGGTGGTACAGGGGCGTTGGTGCCTGGGTCTTGTGTGACAGCTGCTGAGGTGGGTATACCTTCTGTAATCTCTATTTCTTCTTCCTGCTCTTGGGTACCATCTCCTGCAGTCTGCCCTATATCCGTCCTTGGTGGGAGAACTTTGGCAAGTGGTACCGCTCCCAATCCATCGATCACTCCCAGGTCCGCTGCCTTTTTTAACAATTCAGACTCTCTCATCTTTTCTTGAAGTTTCTTCATTAAGTCCATAGTACTTTCTTGAGGTTTGTCCCCCTCATCTGGATCAGTGGACGTATTTTGCCTCGAGGCTGACCTTGCCTTCCGAGCGTACTCCTTATAGCCCCTTGATTGAGGTACCCCTGAAGTGGACTCCTTTTGTTTCACCTTTGAGGCACTGGGCCTTACCCTCTGGCTTAACCATTGCTTGGTCCTATTGATGACCACTTGAGAAACTTTTTCAATATTTAGGTCTTCACTCACCGACCACTTCATTGGAGAGAGGTTTCTTATCAATTTCTAGTCCTTTGTATGCCGCATCGAGCAAGTCTCCATCGTCTTTGAGGTTTTTGGGGAGATTGGTTTCAATTTCAAAATCTTTGATCTGTGGCACGGACAACCGACTATAACTCATTTCTCTGACTTCAAAACTATCCTGAAGGTTAGCCCAAAAATCCTTCAGTCTCGACTTCCGTCCTTCATATGCCTTAGGCATAGCTTGTTTGAGTTTCCCGTAGGGGTCATAGAACTCCCTAGCACAATCATATTCCTTCAGGTTCAAATCCTGAAGCTCTAGCTCTGCTAATTTTGTAACCTATGTTTTTGAGCATGCGAAATATCCAATTGATACCGAGAAATCAATACCCGTTTTATGTTTTGAAGACAAAAGAGATTGGAGGCCCAAAAGTTGCCTTACATACTCCAACAAAATTACTCTATCATTGCAGTATCGGGGCAACAACATTAGGTTCCCTGCAAATCCACTAACCCTGATGTAGGTCGAGCATGGGTTTTGGATGAACCAACATGCCCACTCTCGGATAATAGCCATGGCCTCCGGGCTAATCCGGTATCCTGCGTCCCCTGTTAATTTGATTATTACTGGAAAAATGAAGGCATCATTAATTTTCTTGAAATGAGCCATTGCATTAGCTAGAGTGAGTTGGGAATACTACTCCCATACCTTCTTCTGTCCTCTTGTAGATATTGTCAGAGAGGATATGCGGCCAATCAAAATACTGTTTCCCTATTAAGATAGTGGTCATAAAATGGAACATCTATGGATGGAAATGTTTGCATTCCGGATTTCCAAAGGCCTTGCTGAGCATAATGATTAAGTCTCTCTGGGGTTCTTTGAAATCTGCCCTCAAGATCTCTATTGCCTTGTGACCCGTTTTTCTTTCTTCTTCCAACCAGTTCTTATTCATGTGCCTTTTACTTGATGCAACTTTGTCATTCCATGCCTTTAAGGCCTCTTCTTTGGTTAAAAGGAATATCTCTTCTCTGGTTGGGATGCCGAAAACAAACCCCAACATATCAGGAGACAAGTCTATAACCATTTTCCCTTGTTCATCTGTGCACTTTCTAGTATCCGGGTTATAAAATGGGGCAATTATCATTATGAATTTAGGTGCTTGTACTGATTGCAGAAAGGTAGTGGCTTCCACCAAGCCTCTGATCTTTTGATTCTCTAGTGGAGGGCCTCCAAACTAGGTTTGTCTAACTGAGTCTTGATATCCTCAAGTTCTATATGGCCAATTTCTGTATCTGTGACCCACCTAATTTGATCATCCAGATTCGAAGTATAGACTTGTCCTTGATAATGATACTTCATGGTGGCTGGGAGTTTATCAATTTATTTGCCTTTTTTGCTAGAGGATGAGTCCATCTAACCACTCAAATCTGCCAAAAGAAAACAAATTTTCCATCTTTGATTATAATTATAAAAGTTCACTTGCTTCGGGACTTCGGGGTCTCGGGGTCTTGGGCTAGGTATAGATGAACTAGGTCTGGAACTCCAGGGTTCCGGGTTAGGTATGCATAAGGCAGTCTGGAACTCCGGGGTTCTGGGTTAGGGAAAAACCAACTACTCGAAACTTCGGGGTTCCGGGCGCGTGAAAAACCAACTACTTGGAACTCTGGGGTTCTTGGTTAGGGAAAACTAGGACACGCGAAAGAAACAAGAAACAAACAAAAACCAACAACGAACAAAAAAAACGATGAGGAAAGAAGATCTAATCTACAAACCACCAAAATGGGCAAGAAAAATCACCAACCTGGTGATTTGAAATGCCCAAAATCGCTAAGGAAAGCTCGAAAGTTTGAAGGTTTGCAGCTTGGAAGCAAAGGAGAAGGAGCTCTGAATGCACAAATGAATTTTAAAAGTTCATCATTCCTATTTATACCCCTTCCCAAGCCCGTCCGTATGAAGGCTTTAAACACGACCTCGAGATTCCGGGGTCTCAAGGTTCCGAGCTTGACACAAGAAAGGAGACACCCCACCGTGGAACTCCAGGGTTTCGAGGTTCTGAAGCAAGCAAAAGAGGTTCCACCTCGGGACTCCGGAGTTCCGAGGCAGAAGACTCAAAACCTCGAGACTCCCGAGTTTCGAGGCAAAAGACACAAAACCAAAGAAACCAAGGGGACCAACCTCGGGACTTTGGGGATCCGAGGTTTCGGGTTAGGTAAAAAGAAAAGAACAAAGAAAAAGGGACCTCGAGACTCCGGGACTTCGAAGTTCCGAGATGAAAGAAAAAAAACCAAGGAAGACGCCAACCTCGGGACTCCGGAGTTCCAAGGCAAATGAACAAAAAATGGACCTCAGGACTCTAGGGTTCCGAGGTCCGAAACCAAAAAGAACAAAAGAAAAGAAAAGACAAGACAAAAAAAGAGGACCCAAATTTCGACGCAAGGAGACTAATGGGGAAATAGATATGCAAGGCATAACAAACACCTCTTAGAATAGCTTCTAATAAGACCATATACAAAATTTCTTTGAGGTACAATTGAGTTTTACAATTTGAAAATGTAATTCTATTTAACCCATCTCGTAACAAACCTGTTGAAATGTGGCGACTGATCAGCAAAGTACTGTACACTCAGCTCGTATCCTCACCGTTTTTTGTTGATGAAAACCGACATTGTAATAAAACCCTAAAAAGGCCGACTTTGTTTGTTGCCCTAAAAACACATGTTATAAGCGGCTGGGATGCTTAAAGCATTGTAAGGTTGATGTACTATTTTTGCTGGATAATAAGAAAGATTGGACGACTGTGTATGGTGGACGTAACCCATTCTGGGTGAACCACATTAAATCTCTGTGTTATCTCTGTCCTGTTTTATTTCTTTATCTTTTGTATTTAAATCTGCATATAATTGTTAGTTCATATTTGCTTCGGATCTGCTTGAAACCCTAACAATTGGTATCAGAGCGAGGTTTTTTGTAAATTGGCAGGACTTTCAGATTTGAGTGAGAGCAATGGAGGATTCCAAATTGAAGGTCGAAAAGTTTAACGGCCAGAATTATCAGTTATGGAAAATGCAGATGGAGGATTACCTGTATCAAAAGGATTTGTGGCGGCCATTTGAAGGAAAGGCAAAGAAAATGACCATAATGTCAGATGAAGAGTGAGACATTTTAGATAGAAAGGCATTGGGATCCATTTGATTGTGCCTTGCACCGTCTGTAGCATTCAATATAACATAAGCAAAAATGACTGTAGATTTGATGGCGACATTAGCTAAGTTGTATGAGAAACCCTTGGCTTCGAATAAGGTATTTCTTATCAAGCGTCTCTTTAATTTGAAAATGAGTGAGGGAGGATCTGCAACGGAGCACTTAAATGAATTTAATACAATTATCCGTCAATTGTCTTCGGTAAAAATTACCTTTGTAGAAGAGGTTAGGGCTCTCTTGATTTTATGTTCTTTGCCAAAAAGCTGGAATGGCTTGATTATGGCTATAAGTAACTCTGTCTCTGGTAAAAATACTTTGGTATTTGATGATATTGTTGGTGTTATCCTAAGCGAGGAAATGCGAAGGAAAAGTACAGGTGAGACTCCAACATCATCGGGTAGTGTTTTGAATGTGGAGAATAGAGGAAGATCAAAGGAAAGAGGAAAAGGCCCTGGGAATGAGAAGTCACGAGGGAAGTCAAAGAAAGGACGCTCTCAATCTAGAGGAAAGAAAGATTGTTGGTACTGTGGAAAGCCTGGTCATCTAAAGAAAGACTGTTGGTCTCGGAAAAACAAAGGAGGAGACAAAAATGAAAATGACAGTAAGGAAGCTAATATTGCAAGTAATACTTTACAAGATGCTTTAATCTTATGTTTGGATAATGTTAATGATTCCTGGGTAATAGATTCTGGGGCTTCATTTCATGCTACACCCCATAGAAAATATTTTCTAGATTATGTTCAAGGTGATTTTGGACAGGTATATTTGGGTGATGATGAGCCCTGTCAAATTGTTGGAAAAGGAAAGATAAAGATCAAGTTGCAGAATGGTAATGACTGGTTTCTGCAGGAGGTAAGACACGTTCCTAATTTAAGAAGAAATTTAATTTCTGCAGGGCAATTAGGTAGTGAAGGTTGCATAGTTACCTTCTTAGACAGTATGTGGAAGGTCACTAAAGGATCATTAGTAGTAGCTAAAGGTGCGAAGGTAGGCACATTATATCTGTGTACTGGTAACACGTACTCTACCTTAGCTGCTACAGATAAAGTTACTGCAGGGACAACAACAATAAATGTTGCAAGAACAGATTCGATAATGTGGCACTATAGGCTTGGACACATGAGTGAGAAAGGGATGAAAACCCTGCAGTCCAAAAATCTATTGCCAGGATTAAAGAAGATTGATTTAGAGTTCTGTGAAAATTGTGTTTATGGTAAACAAAAAAGAGTCAAATTTCTTAAGGTTGGGAAAGAGAAGAAGAGTGAGAAGTTAGAGCTTGTACATTCAAATGTATGGGGACTGGCTCAAGTATCATCTCTTGGTGGGTCTTGTTATTATGTTATTTTTATTGATGATTCAACCAGAAAAACATGGGTATATTTCCTAAACAAAAATCAGATGTTTTTGAAACTTTTAAGAAATGGAAAACTTTGGTTGAGAATGAGACAGGAAAAAAGTTGAAGTGTCTTAGATCGGATAATGGAGGTGAGTATTGCAGCAAAGCATTTGAAGATTATTGCTCCTTAAATGGGATTCGAAAGAAGAAGACAGTTCCAGGAACTCCACAGGAAAATGGTGTGTCAGAGAGAATGAATAGGACTATCATGGAACGCGCGAGGAGCATGAGATTGCATGCTGGATTGCCCTTACATTTTTGGGCAGATGCTGTACATATTGCTATCTATTTGATAAATAGAGGACCTTCAACCCCTTTGGATGGTGGTATTCCAGAGGAGGCATGGATTGGTAAAAAGGTAAATTATTCTTTTCTAAAAACTTTTGGTTGCAAAGCTTTTGTTTATGTTGATAAAGAAAACAGAACCAAGCTTGATGCTAAATCTCATAAATGTACCTTCATTGGATATGGGATAGATGAATATGGCTACTGGTTATAGGATTTTGAAAATAAGAAAATAATTAGAAGTAGAGATGTTATATTCAATGAGAAGGTTATGTATAAAGAACAGATGTAGGAAAAGAAGCATGAACAGGCCAAACAAGAATATGTGGTGTTGGATGAGATTCCTGAAAATGAAATGACACAGTTTCCTGATGCCCAGCAACAATAGATTGTCCCACAAACTCCTGCAAGTGTTAGACGTTCTACGAGGACAAGTAGACCCCCTGGAAGATTTTCTCCTTCTTTGTATTCTATTTTATTAACGGATTCTGGTGAACCAGAAGAATATGAAGAAGCAATGCAGGTAGATGCCAAACAACAGTGGGAGCTAGGCATGAAAGAGGAGATGGACTCCTTGATGAAAAATAAGACTTGGGACTTAGTCCCTTTACTTGTAGAAAAAAGAGCCTTGCCTAACAAATGGGTTTATCGGCTGAAGGAGGAGGAAGGAGGTCAGAAAAGATATAAGGCCAGACTTTTGGTAAAAGGTTTTGCACAGAAAAAGGGTATAGATTATGATGAAATATTTTCTCTAGTTGTAAAAATGACTTCAATTAGAACTGTACTTAGTCTTGTGGCTACAGATGATTTACATCTTGAACAATTAGATGTCAAAACAACTTTTCTCCATGGAGATTTGGAGGAGGAAATTTACATGTTGCAACCACAGGGATATGAGATCAAAGGTAAGGAGAACTTGGTGTGCAGGTTGAAGAAAAGTCTGTATGGCCTAAATCAAACACCTCGACAATAGTATTTAAAATTTGATAGTTTCATGGCTGAACACGGTTATCATAGATGTCATTCTGATCATTGTGTATATTTTAAGAGATTTGATAATGGCAGTTATATTATCCTGTTGCTTTATGTTGATGACATGCTTGTTGCTGGGTCTAACATGCAACATATAAATGATCTTAAATAGAAATTAGCCAGGTCATTTGCTATGAAGGATTTGGGTGCAGCTAAGCAAATTCTCAGTATGAGGATTACACGGAACAGGAAAAATAGAACCTTGAATTTGTCCCAAAGTGAGTATATAAAGAAGGTGTTGAAAAGATTTAACATGCAGGATGCAAAAGCAGTTAGTACACTTTTGGCTAGTCATTTCAAATTGACTAAGGAGATGTGCCCAAAGGCACAAGAAGAGGTTAATAAAATGTCTAACATCCCGTATTCATCAGCTGTTGGCAGTCTGATGTATGCAATGGTATGCACAAGGCCAGATATTGCACATGCAGTGGGAGTTGTGAGCAGGTTTATGAGTAATCCGGGTATGGAACATTGGAATGCTGTGAAATGGATTCTTCGGTATTTGAAAGGAACTACTACAAAGGCATTATGTTTCAAAGGATCTAATGCTGCTCTAAGTGGATTTGTTGACTCTGATCTGATGGGTGATATTGATTCACGGAGTACTACAAGGTATGTTTTTACTATAGGGGGGACTGCAGTCAGTTGGATTTCTAGGCTACAAAAGGTTGTTGCACTTTCAACCACTGAAGCTGAGTATGTTGCTGCTACAGAAGCCAGCAAGGAGATGATTTGGTTGCAATGTTTTCTGGAGGAATTAGGTCAGACACAAGAGGATATCCCATTGTATACTGATAGCCAGAGTGCCATTCATCTTGCGAAGAACTCTGATTTTCATTCAAGGACAAAGCACATTCAACTCAGGTACCACTTCATCCAGACTGTTTTGGAGGAGGGTCAGTTATGGCTTGAGAAGATTCATACAAGTGAGAATCCTGCTGATATGTTCATGAAGGAAGTTCCACAAGAGAAGCTAATTTCTTCATCAGTTTCTGTTGGTCTTCTTGATTGATAATTGTGGAATTTATACCAGTCGAGTCCTAGTGTTTTATCCAGCGGATGCTGCATGTACAGTGGTGTCGTGTAGTATCAGTCTCCAAGTGAGAGATTGTTGAAATGTGGCGATTGATCAACAAAGTACTGTACACTCAGCTCGTATCCTCGTCGGGGTCTCGGGGGCGGGAGCCCTCGAGAAATTGTTTTTTTGCTGTTTTTTGTTGATGAAAACCGACATTGTAATAAAACCCTAAAAAGGCTGACTTTGTTTGTTGCCCTAAAAACGCATGTTATAAGCGGCTGGGATGCTTAAGGCATTGTAAGGTTGATGTACTATTTTTGCTGGATAATAAGAAAGATTGGATGGCTGTGTATGGTGGACGTAACCCATTCTGGGTGAACCACATTAAATCTCTGTGTTATCTATGTCCTGTTTTATTTTTTTATCTTTTGTATTTAAATTTGCATATAATTGTTAGTTCATATTTGCTTCGGATCTACTTGAAACTCTAACAAAACCAATCAAAGTACAATCTAAATCCAAGTAAAACACTTTTGAGATTCTCTAACCAACACACTAATAGAACACAAGGTGGGTAAAATTAGGATTCCACCAATTAAGATAGTAAAGCTACCAATTTCACAAGATCAATCTTATTTTTAAAAGAGGATGCAAATATAATAGATTTAGCCACAATTCAATTAGGTAAAGGGGTAGAGATACGAATAAGATTTACTTATTTGTTGTTTCCCGTTTTACAAAGTTGAAATTGAGTTTCGATTGTAAAGTTCATTCTAGAGTAAAACAATAGAGAATTGGAGCAAAACAATGATAATAAAGTGTACTATATTTTACACAAAGATAAACAAAGATCTAAGAAGTAAAATGAATTTGAATCTATAGTTGAAAATTCAGGCTGAATTGTTGAGACCAAGAAGGTAGGGTGACTTAGTTTTGCAAATTTTGAGTAGACAAGCAGAATGTTTCTTGGATAAGGGAGACACACAAGATCCATTATTAAAAGATCAAATGAGATTTTTGAAACCAAGAGGTGGGAACTACTTGGTCCTATGCCTTTTGTGTCTACAAAAGTTTAACTTGTTTATTGTTGTTTGTTCTATCAGAATCTTTGATCGAAACACTTGAATCTTCTTGGAGAGAGAGAGAGAGAGAGAAGGTTTGTGGATAGGGGTTTGCCTTGAGTCGAACCTCAATTTACCTTGAAATTGAAATGAAAATATAATTCAATTGTAGTAGAATATTTTTCTTTTTAGGTAAAGGCTAGATCTAAATTTGAATGCTTATAATTGAAATTGATATCTTGATGAAGCTTTCTTTAATTCTCATGCCAAGGGTTTATGATGCTATGTAGAGTGTCTACATGGAAGGTTGATCATGACCGCTATCTTGAATGCTTGAACTTGATCTCTCTTTCAATGTTTGATTGCTTGCTCACTTGAATTGAATTTGTTAGATTGTTATTGAGAGAGATCCATCCATCATCCTCATCATAGACATCAAATGATAGGGGTAGGCCTTCTTTATACTTAGTCATCCAAAAATTATTTGAATTTTCAGAGTAGGTTGACATAGGAACTAAATTCCTACCTAATTGAAGTGACCATTGGTGGGACCAAATTTGGGTCCTAATTGGGAGGATTAGGGTGGTAGGGGCACCCTGGTATTGTTAATCAAGACTTATATTTGAATAGGGGTCAAAAATGGAGTTGAAAATACAAATTTTTGGAAGGTGTGAGCAGGATCAAAACAAACATTTGACACTCAGACAAAATGCCAAGGTGAGGTCTAAAGTGAGGATGCAATTGTATGTGGATACAATTTATGATGCTATAATTAGTCTCCACTTTACCAGGAGTATGAGACTATACCCATACTCACGATGAAGTACAAAGACATTGAAATTTTTTCCACCAAGATACCAAAGAGACATGACACACTAAGCCCCCAGAAACTTTAGGATCTTACTATTATAATATCGAGATAAAGGGGGAACCACATGAAGGGGAAAGAGCATGACTATACTGGCCTATTGAGATTTGTGCTTGCTATGAGTAATGAAAAAGAAAATTTTGAATTTCAAATTATAAAGTAAAAGGCCTATTTTGCAAAGTAATGTGAATATTGAATTGAATAGAAAACATGTCATTGATATGTGTATAAAGTGTAACATTAAGTAGAGTGTATGCCCTCACGTTAAAGGGATTGCGTATGCCTTATCGAGACAATTACTTTAAGGTAGTATGCGTCTAAGAGACAAGCATGCTACCACAATGAGATTCCTCAAAGAAATGACAAATCAAAGGATATCTGTCACAAAACATATAGTAAAAGCACAATAAGGGGATGCATGCTACCACAATGAGATGCCTCGAAGAAATGACAAATCAAAAAATAACCATCACAAAACATATAGGAAAAACATAATAAGGGATCCACTAACTTTGGGGTCAATAATTCACTTGTGATGAATAATGTATCGGAAATAATTGAATTGAATTGACATCATCCCACAAAGGTAGTGGAATGAACAACACAATGGAAGAAGAGCACATGAGATAACAAAAAAATGTTTTTTTAGTCAACATGGAAGAGACAAAAAATAAGATCTCAACGCTTTGCATCATCCTAACTAGACAACACAAAGACATAACTTAGATACAACATATAGAACAATTGAGATACAGATAGAGGAATGCCACAACAGATTCAACCTCTTTATTACCTTGCACTGATGGAGCAAAAAGTTTCATTTAGAGAGAGCCTAACACAAAAATATTTCAAGCAACACATTACAGAGGAAGCACATTATGAACAAATAAACACACAAAAGAGAATCCACAATACGAATAAAGCTAGTCAAGCAAATCATCCACCTCCCAATCTTGCTTAACATCATTTTGAGACGGTGGACAAGATGGAAGATGAGCCATGAAAAACATGCTAGATGGAGCTATTGCAAGTTCCAATCAAGGACCATGCTTTAATGATGAATCACTTTGTTTGACACTAGGAGCTAGGATTAATGCTTTTGAAAAATATGAAGATAACTCATGATTAATCTCAACTAATTTATACATATCATCAAAATCATTAGGATCATCAACGTTAGCATGAAAATTATTATTTTCATTATCCATATCATCATCTAAATTAATCATAATAGGATCTTTAATATGAAAAGAAGTTGAACCATCATTTTTTAAGAGCATTTTTAACTTAGGTGATTTGAGTTGAACTTCCTCCCTAGGGTTAGGTTAAGGCTGGGCAAATAGGGTTAAGTAAACATTTGTGTCTTTAGGGAGGAAAGGGTTTGGGAAGAAAAATCACGAGCCTTAGCACAATGTCTTTGTCGACATTCTCTCACACAACGATTCCCTTTAGTTTTAGTTGAGGCTTTCAAAGGTTGAGGATCAATCAATATAGGCTTCTTTTTTTCCCCTAAAAACACGAATAGGTCGAGAGATATATGATGCCAAATGATTTCCTTTATAGGATGTAGGAGGTGGGACTGTGTCATATATAGGAGGAATAGGAGTAGGAAGAAGACCAGGTCCATGATGAGGAAGAGGAATATCCATTAGTGTTGGGTATCTAAGTTTACTCAAAGCCAATATGATTTATTTTTTCATTTTTGGTAAGCTAAGAAAATGATGTCATTTCAAGGCTTTAAAGATTCAAGTTGTATAGGCCAAAAGTAATCAAAAGTAAAATTTTCATATTTCACTATGGATTGGTAAAGGATATGATTAATTGTTATAATAATGACATTATGAGGGAATTTAAAACACATGAACTGTAGAAGGGGTAACTTTCATGGAAGAGAGCCAAGGATTTCCTAACTTCATATGAAATTGATTTGATGTAGGAATAATAACAAATGTGACATGCACTTAGTATCAAACTCAATGGGAAGAGTAATAAATCCAATAGTAGGACAATAAAAACTATCATACACCTTATCCATAACATCAAATTTATCATATGTTACTAGATGCAATTGTTGAGTAAAAATATCTTCTTTAGTGATCACATTCACCATAGATACTAGACCAATGAGCACCCCTCGTGAGAGTCGGTCTTTAATATTTGTAGTAATATATAATGGGCCATTAGGTGCAACAATAGTCTCACTAGGATTGAAGGTAATGCATAGGGATTTTGTAGGTTTAGGTTTGCCCATGAGGTTCACAATATTATTAGATTCTATACCAATCTCAACGAGGAAGAAGGCAAGTGGATTGAACTCAACAACATTAAAAAAATGAGAAGGGAACAAATTGGTGAAGATTTGAGGATATTGGTTAGGAGGAGATATCAAATTATCCTCTTTGTCATTCACACCAGCTATGGATATAGTATTGTTATCAATATAGTTTTGAATCTTATGCCTCAGCTGGTAACATTTCTCAGTGTCATGACCTAGTTAAAGATAATATTGACAAAATGCTTTGGGATCATGGGAAGGTGACAATGGTTTATAAGAGTCAATTGGTTTGATTGGAGGAAGTTGCAACACATTAGCATTCGTCAACCTCAACATTATACTATGTAAATACTTAGAAAGAGTATTTAATTATTTTCTAAAGTATTTGGATAGAGGGCCACACCTAGTGTCATGTCTACCACTTGAGTGTTGATGTCATTTATCTTGATGAAAGCGTTGTTGTGTTTGAGCTTCATAAACAATTATTGAGCACTCTCATTCTTATAAACCAGAGTCATCGAAGAAGATGATTCAAATTGATTTACTTGTGTAGTATAAAAAATCCCTCCCTTTGTGATTCAATGCGATAAATGAGACCTTCCTCCATGTCATTGGAGGTTGGGCATTGCTACCTTTGTCCTTTTCACCACTTAGATCACTCAATCAGATCCAAACTGGTTTCTACCAAATTCGCCAACCTCTCACCTTTGGGTACTAGGGTGCGACGCGAAGATGTCCACGTGGTGCGCTAGCATTCCTTGAATCTGATAGTACATAGGTGGCCGTTTGAGCATTACACCTACACCTGGAAGGAATTGTAATGCCCCTGCATGCACCCACTGACATTGGTTTTCCTTCCAGGGCCTATATCTCTCTTGTTTGAAGACATTTTTGGGATATTTTGGTAGTTTAAGATCACTTCTTGCAAGTTGGAGCTTTCGACGATTTTGAGCAATATTTACAGATTTTCTAGCACTCTACAATCCACCATTGTTGCAATCTTTTGAATAGCTCATAGTGCCATCTTCACGAATCCTAAAAGGGGATTTTACTCACCTCTATTCGATTTGTTTACACATTTGCACTTCTTTATTTCAAATCTATCACCATATCTACACCGTGTTTATCATTTATCTTTCTCATGACTATTCTCTAGGTTGTCTGTGGTGGTGAAAACACCAAAATAGGGGTCTGACTTAGGTTCAATCCAAAACACAACCCCAACATTTTCCCTTCTTTCTTATGTGTAGGTTGACGGTGGTGAAATAATTATCATCTTGCTAGAGGCTTCTATCATGGACCAACTGTGAGATTTTATTATCCTCCCTTATCTCACTCTTTCATTTCACATTCTGCAACATTCTGTTTATTTCATTTTCTGTACTGTTCAGTCAGTTAATTTAGACATTATTATAATTTCCATACAATTTTTTTGTTTTGTCTGTTTAGGACGACAACACGTTGCATGTCCTAGCTCCGCATGTTAGTCCCAAGGACAAAGACTCAATAGAGTCATCCAGAAGTCTTGTTTATAGTCTGTTAGTTTAGTTTGTCATTTTCATCCCCTGGTTTACCCTTAGCACCAATATAAGTGAGGTATTAGAGGGTCAATTTATTCCCTTGTGTTTATCATCCTTGAGGTGACAAATTTCCTTCACTACATTTTTGGTGAACTTGACATGAGGCAACTTTTTTTTTTGTATTGTTCATTTGTCATTTAGATCATCGCATTCTTTTGTCACTTAGATCATTGCATTCATTTAACATTTTCATATAATATAGTTCATTTGCGCTTAGCTTAGTTTCATATTTTAACCAAAACTTTGTCTGAAGGCAAAAAATCTCGTGTCCATGTAGTGTGGCCTTAACGTTGGAAGGCTTGTCTATGAACTTTACGACCTAGACTGCCAGAGGAGCCGTAGTCAGAGGACATCTAGGCAAAGTTTACCCCCTGGTCGAACATATAGTCGTCTATCTAGAATGATGAACAAGGAGTCTCTTCCTGAGCCGAATGAGTTTCTCACCTCCCATACTCTTCACATACCTTTTATGTGGGGTTCCTCAAATGCTATCTCTTAGAATAACTCTCCAACAAATTCTCCATCACCTTCCCCTCCTATTGTGGATCATGATTCTGTTGTCACTTGAACAAATTGACATGCTAGAGTAGAATCTAAGAGGCTTTGAGGGTTTCTTAAATTGAGAAAATGTCCTCCCTTAGGTTGGAAATATTGAGAGAGATATGTTGATTTCAGATAAGAGAGGCTTGGAGATGTTGAGGGCATTATCCATGATTGTTAGGAGTCATGTGCCTTTAGTTGATGCCTTTCCTTAGGATGGTTAGTTCGATGTTTGTGGTTCTCAGCTTGGTGTAGCCATGCCTGGTTCGATGGTTCATATGATTGACCCCTCGTCCACCATCCCTAGCATTAATGCCTCAGATAATCCCTTGGGTTCAATGGGCATGTTTAGTAGCTTGACTTTTGCCTTTGTTGTGACTCGTGTTTATACAATCAGTGTGAGCACTACCTCTACTGGTGGTTCCTTTGGAGGCATTGGTGGCACATCTGGCTCACGTCCACCTCCTCCACCTGCTAATTCGGTCTTGAACACCATCTTGCAAAACATGGGGCAGTTGTAGTTGCAACTGACAAACCTAGCCTCCGCTTTTGGTCAGTCGTTTGTGCCTGCGTATTACAGAAAGAGCCCCCTTGATATCACCATTTTGAACACTATCCTTCCTCCCACAACCGAATCACTAAAGTTTGATAGGTCCAATAGTGATGGGGACCCTAATGTGCATATCAATTCTTTCATGACTATGTGCAATGATTATCATAGTTTG
This sequence comes from Cryptomeria japonica, assembly GCF_030272615.1. Classification (NCBI taxonomy): domain Eukaryota; kingdom Viridiplantae; phylum Streptophyta; class Pinopsida; order Cupressales; family Cupressaceae; genus Cryptomeria; species Cryptomeria japonica. Next base: position 49,797,334 of record NC_081408.1, on the reverse strand, counting down.
GATTTTGTTTTGCTTAAACTATTCTCACGGTCCCTTAAGGGTATTGCGTTGGAATCATATAGCTCTTTTTTAGATCATTCGGTTCGCACCTTTGATCAACTTATGGACCTTTTCCTTAGACGGTTTCAAGCTAACATTGGCAACAAGGTCACTATCACTGACCTTGTTCATTACAAGCAAAAACCCAATGAGAAGGTCACAAATTTTATTTATAGATATCAATCAATTTCCACCAAAATCCCCTTTGCCCCACCAAATAGTGATATGCAGAGGATGTTTATTAGAAATATGCAATCAACATTGAGAGAAAATTTATCTCAATTGATAATAGAACTTAGCCAACATGTGTGCCGCACTTATGGACTATCAACATACCATGTCACAGTTCAAAGATTCTACTTTGAACCCTCGCGGTGGGTCCTTTGTAGGCACGTTTGTGGAAGGGTCTAGGAAGAATAAAGCAGTGGCTAATGTCGTGGTTGCTCCTTCGACATATACCAGACAAGGATCGCAACAAAATAGGGTCTTCACAAAATTGAATGACTCTTATTTGAGCATAATGCTGTGATTGTTGAAAGACAATCTAATCACCCTTCCTGAGATTAGATCGTTGTTTGATAGTAGACCCTATCCACGATGGTATGATGGGTCAAAGTTCTGCCACTACTATCGTATGCTTGGTCATGACATCGATCGATGTTACTATCTTTGACACATTTTCCAAGACCACATTGACGATGGTGCAATCAAAGTTGATGCGTGGAAACATAGATCGAGCTAACAAGGATTTACAAATCTATACCAACCCCTTTCTCTCGTATTTGGTATATTTGATCTCTACAATAGATCCTTCTTTGGATGATGGTCCATTTGTTAACATGGCCACCATCACTCCTATTTTCTCTTCTCCTAATCAAAAGGGAAAGGTGTCTGATTTGTTCTTGTCATTCACCCCTCTAGATGCCTCTTATTGTGGAGAGCTTGCTCCTTTATACATCCCTGCCAAGCTAAATGGTCAAACTGTCATGGGTGTGATGGTTGACATGTTGTGCAAAGTTGATGTCATTATGGAGACTGTATTCGTGAACGATTGGCATGGACCTACATATGATGAGTACCGAGAAACCTTGAGGACGCATGATGGTTTTTCCATCCCTCCTTTGGGTAGCATCACCTTGACAGTCCTGCACATTTATAATCATTCCTAAGTCAGACCTCTTCAAATCTAAGATATGCATTCCTTGACTGATTACTATGGAGGCGGTCTCGTCAGTGATTCATAAATGTCTTAAGTTTCCTCATGAGGGTTCGATGCATTCTATCTAGGATACTAGATATTGAGCCTTGGTAGCTCGTGGGGACTTTTCATTGGATTATTTTTGACTTGCTTCAGTGGGGCCCATGCTTCCCCATGGTAATTTGATGTATCGTGCATATCATTAGTACAAGACAGGAGAGTCAACTCCTAAATCAATGCAACCTAGTTTTTCATTGCCTCTCCCTGCATCGACCTCTGCTCCATCTATTCTGATGATGGAGTGGGTGGTGCCTCATGTCCCCTCATCGTTGGGGGATGAGGCTAAGATTTGTCCTCCGAGTAGATCTCTGCTTTTGCCTAGGATTGTGCAACCTCCAGTGGTATCTTATGTTCCTACGACTGCACCTAGTGCACACAAGGGAGAGGCGCCTATGCTATCAAAGTCTACAGCTCGTTCACTCTTTGAGATCCTGATCATGGATGATATCCCTCGAACTGCTTGTTATGAGAAAGGGAAGTTCTCTTCTCACATTCATTTGTCACCACTCACTCCTAATTCATAACCTGTGTTGGCACCCTCCTCTCCCTCAGTTGCTCCTCGAGCAAAGCGGAGTAGAGAAACCGTTGCTATGAATGTGGTACTTATTCAAGATGCACCTCTTGCTTCATCACTTGGGCCTTTTTCTATCCTTGACATAGTTCAAGAGGCCTCCCCTATGGAGTGTGATGCTCTTGAATCCTCTTGAGATTTATTTGGTGGCCCTCATCTTCATCGTAATCAATGTGCACATGAGCATAAGCACTATCGATGGGCCATGGCTCGAGAGCGTGATGCCACTCTATAAGCTACTATTGCATCCACAACACCAAGCTTTGCCATATCCGTTCCTTCTTCATCTGATGTTCCTATTTCTGCATTCTCTTCGATTTTCCTTCTAGATGCTTCGGGGCCTCTCGATGAACCCCCCTCTAAATGGGTGCAGGTTTTCATTGCTCCATCATTAGAGCCACGCCTCATCATCTCTTTGCTGGACATACCTCCATTCCTAACCCATTGATATGTTCCATACACAGGTGGTGTCTAGTGCAACTCTGTCTCCTCCTCCTATTTCACATCTGCTTCAACATCTAAGCTTTCCTGGAGTCCTCCAGTCTCCTACGGTTGTCAGGAGACCCACTTCTCCTATGCAACCTAAACATAAGCTTGAGTAGGGCCCCATTCCAGAGTTTCGATGATGAAAATCTTTGCAGGTATGTTCTTCACCCTCTTCTATGCCTATCTCAGTGCATGTTGGTTTGCTTGTCTCTATGTGTGATGAGAAGGCCCGAACTTCTCCAAGTTTTTCACTGACCCTCTTTTGGAGGTCGATAATCCTGTTCTTGTTTCATATTCTTTGAGTGAGTCACCCACTTCCTCCACAGAGGCTTGCATGTTTGACTCTTTGGAAGAGATCCCAGCCTTGTCTACCATCTTCACGAGATCATTGACCCTTACCTCCTCCGAGCCTGTGGATGCAAACATTGCTGCTGCTTCATCCCTCACCCTTGCTGCAAGTGGAGTACTTGGTGATGCTCTTGTGATAGTTTCTCTCGAGCTCGTCCTCTTTATCCCTATGATTTAGATTGGGAGGTCAAGGCTCTCCTAAGGGATGACCTTTAGGACTTAAATATTTTCTCTCCATCTGTTTGCCTGTGCATTTGATTGTGTTCCCTTGTGCTTGCGTCATATATTCATATCCTCTTGGAGGACCTAGGTTACTCTGTAGGTACCTAGATACGAGAGATTGACTGTCTTTATCCGTTGTGCTCTCCTAGAGGACCCTAGTTACTCTATAGTTGCTCAAATACAAGATATTTTCTATCGTATATCTTCTTCTACCAATAGTACCTTTCTTTTCGATATTCGGGAACGATGCAAAGCGTTGGGGGCATTTTTTTGCCTTCTTCCATGTTGAGCCAAATTTTTATTTTTTCTTTGTCTTCATGTGCTCTTCTTTAGATCCGAGAACTTTGGCGCTAGGATGATAAACCCATCTCATAGTTGTATTATATATATTTTGTCACTCCTATGGGTTCTAATGCCAGACTATTGGATCTCCCTGTCCTCTTGCATTTCATTCTCGATGTTGTGGACATTTATGTGTCACCATCTAATGGCAAAATTATATGGAAACATCTTGCTATGTTGACGTGCCACAACTAATCTTCTCATTAGAATGACATGCCTTTCATGCATATCATTCTAAGGGGGCCATCATATTTGCACTTCTGCATGAGCTACATTTATCATTTTAGCTACATGCATTTATCTTTTTTTGTCGATTTCTTTAAATTCATGTTTACCTAAGTGGGGGCCAAACCACTTGATCTCTTTTTTGCCTAAATGGGGGCCAAACCATTTGATCCATTTATTTTGTTTTCCATGGTAGGGGCCAATCTACTACTTACCAAATTTATCATTGATCGCCCTATCACATGGTTATCTAGCGTATCGCTACCCATGCCAACAAATATGTCTCCCTATCATATGGTTATCCATATCGACATATCATCCTCGACCTATTTTATGACTATTTAACATAACACGCTTTACTATCCATACCAACACATCTTATATCCTACCATGGCAATCACTTATCTCGTATATTTTTTTGTAACTGGGGGCTTTCCTCCAAAGCGAGGCTCATTTATATTACGCTATCTTACCAATCTTAAAACTATCTTTTATCTCTCCATCCAATGTACTAGATTATAACTAGCATGTTTGCGATGTATCAATTAGAAATATCTATTTCCAAATCTCATCTGCTTCTCATTGGGGGCAACCTCATCCGATCAACAAAAATATGCCTCTCTATCATGACTCTCTATCATCCTCTACTTTAGCTTCCCATATCTTGACAAAGACATGCTCGCTAAAGTGAGGATAAAATGTAGTATAAAAAATCCCTCCCTTTGTGATTCAACATGACAAATGGCGCCTTCCTCCATGTCATCGGAGGTCTGACATCACTACCTTTGTCCTTTTGTCCACTCAGATCACTCAGTCAGCTCCAAATTGGTTTCTACCAACTCCGCCAACCTGTCACCTTCAGGGACTAGGGTGCGATGCAAAGACGTCCACGCGGTGCGCTAGCGTGCCACGAATTTGATAGTCCATAGGTGTCCATTTGAGCGTTACGTTTGTGCCTAAAAGGAATCATAATTCCCCTGCATGCACCCACCAACGTCGATTTTCCTTCCAGGGCCTATATCTCTCCCATTTGAAGGCATTTTTTTTGGATCTTTTGGCATTTTGAGATCACTTCTTGCAGGTTGGAGCTTTCGACGATGTTCTTGAGCAATATTTATAGATTTTACAACACTCTACAATCCACCATTGTTGTAGTCTTTCGAACAACTCATAGTGCCATCTTCACAAATCCTAAAAGGGGAGTTTACTCACCTCTATTTGATTTGTTTACACATTTGCACTTCTTTATTTTGAATCTATTACTGTATCTACATTGTCTTTATCATTTATCTTTCTTGTGGCTATTCTATGGGTTGTCCTTGGTGGTTGAAACACTAAAACAAGGGTTTGACTTAGGCAGACTTAAAAAAACAACCCCAACATTTTCCCTTCTTGTTTGTGTGTAGGTTAACAGTGATGAAATAATTATCGTCTTGCGGGAGGCTTCTATCGTGGACCAACTGTGAACTTTTATTATCTTCCCTTATCTCATTCTTTCATTTCACATTTTGTAACATTCCATTTATTTCATTTTCCATACTGTCCAGTTAGTTAATTTAGTCATTTTTATAATTTCCGTATGGCTTTTGTGTTTCGTCCATTTAGGACAACAACGTGCTGCACTGGTGTCGCAACTCCGCGTGCTCCTCCCGAATACAAAGACTCAACAGAGTCGTCCAAAAGTATTGTTTTTAGTCTGTTAGTTTAGTTTGTCATTTTCATCCCTTGGCTCACCCTTAGCGCCAATATAAGTGAGGTATTAGAGGGTCAGTTTGTCCCCTTTGGTTTATCATCCTTGAGGTGACAAATTTCCTCCACCACAACTTGAAGTTGATAATTATGAAGCATAGCACATAATTTTCGTGAAAGAAGCAAACTCAAAAAAATAGAATCTTTTCTCTAATATTCTTTTGTAAATTAGCAATTGTGAGCTTGAAAATGTTAAACAATGCAAAGCCTACTAATATATTGCAATAATCTAGAAATTCTACTTTTCACAAGTACACCAATGAAACTATAAAGAAATCAACAAACATAAATTTTTTACCTTCATAAAACTATTGATTCCTCTTTGTCATTCCATTGTGTTCTCTTTTTTGAGATCTTCTTGTGAATATTTTCTCTCAAAATTTTTGCACAAGTGATTCCAAGATGACTTTAAGAAGAATGAACTTTTGTGGTTGATGAAAATACAAAGTGGAATGTTGTTACAATGCAAACTAATATAGTGATGATGAAATGATATGAAAATGAAGCTACAATGGATATGAAAGCTATTGTTATGATACTACATGCAATAAAAAAGTTATTCTATTCTAATGATAATGCTAAAATCCAAGGGCATACTTTAGGAAATTGCCATGATTTCTTGAAATCATAAAAAGTACACTATAACACTTGACAATTAGCCAAAATGAGGATGTGAGGTCTCCTTTTATAGAAATTTCATGGCTCTGATCTTAGGTGGCAAATATTAATGGATGAGAATGAGTATTGATAAAATGAATGGCTGAGATTGAGTTAGTTGAGTTGTGAGAGAGAAAGGGGGATGATGTTCTTTCTTACTTTGACAAGGTGGAGGAAAAGGTGGGAGGAGAGGCCACATGTCATGATGCTCTCCATGACCATGAGGAAGAAGAGGAGGAAACATTCCAAGTTGTTGGAATGTGAGAGAAAAGGTAGGCCTCATAAGACATGTGTCTCATGAGTCACCTTTTACCTTGGTGAGGTGGAGAGACTAAATTCTTGAGAATAGGGAAGATGGATAATTAATAGGAGATAAGGTGACACATAAGTCTCCACCTCCTTTTGACTAGGGAAGGGTGTTGAAGATAATTAGGTAATTAAATATTAAAATATTTATTTTTTTGAGGCACATGATAATGAGGTGGCAGATGGGGTGGAAAGATGACGTGGATTTTAGAGAAATTGACTTTGTCTTTAAATAATTTAGAATTATTTAATTAATAGAGTCTTTAGAAGATTTAGGACTTACTTAAATAAATTAATATTTATTTAATCTTTAAAAGAATAGTAAAACATAAATAAATTAAATTTATTTAGTGATAAAGGAATAGACATTAATTAAATAATTATTATATAATTAATTTATCTCAAGTCAATTTTAGGTGTATACATTTTGCCCCTCTTTGAGACAACATTTTTTATCATGTTGTTGCAAATAATAAAAATTCATACCTTGATTTGTTGCCCCTTATATAGGTTTTGTGTCGATAGTATGCCCCCTTGGGAGATTAAATAGTAATGAAAAAATTATTTTGTAAATATGAAAATAATAGATGATCTCACAAAAATGAAAATGATATGAACAAGCCTAATTTGATGAAAAATTAATGCAATTGTGTCTCAGAGAATTGATATTGACACGCCCAACATACATGCCCCATGCACCTCCAGTTCAGGTTCATTTTGTCATAAATAGTAGCTAGAGGGCCCATTCCACCTCATTTGCATACATGGCTTTTGGTGATTTGTTGTGGAGAGAAGAAGAGGAGACTGGAGTAGAGCTCAATGAAAATGGTGATTCCATATGATCAATACTAATGTGAGTTTGTTCTTTGCTTTGAGCGACTTGAGGAGTATGGCCATTGGTAAGTACCCTATCCATTGAATTTTATCGTGTATTTATGATGGTCAATCTTAGGTCAAATTTAGTTTTTGTGAATGCGCAGTTTTTATGTTTTGGCGCGTATGTTCTGTTTTATTGCGTATATGTTCCGCAATTGCACATATAAGGATGGATGCTGCACATCTCTTCATTATGCATGTACATCAAGTATTACTGCATTTATGTTGTAATACTACACATGCATGTAATATGTTGGTGCATTCATTCCTCTAGCACATATGCAAATTTTTTCTATGCTTTTATCATTATGTGACACATATAATCCTTAATGTTGCACAATTGTTTTAGCCTACGCATTGTTGATGATCTTGACTATGTCTTCTAATCAAGAGGTTCAAAATTGTCAAGGTTTTAATTTAAGTTGGTAGTGGTCGACATATAACCAATAGATAGGTTGTCCGTGAGATTGATAGAATCTCAAGATTATTGATAGGATAGTTTGGCTAATAAGCAATGTAGATCAATGTGCATCTTAGAGGTTGATTAATGCGCATGCTTCGATTTTGTAGGAGGATTTAGACGTGATGATGTTGCAAGAGTGATATGCTGCTACCTAGAGGATGCAACTATTGTTGTCTATGACAAAAAGAGATGTTATTGGTTTGAGTGGTCTGTCTCATGCTTTATATATGCTTGAGGTTCAATAAAATATTGATATGTTGATAGTGTTACCCGAGAGATGAAACAATGATCATAACACCTTCCACTTTCTCATTGGTGAGATTACAGTGACACTAGAGGATGTGTATTAGATACTCTAGATTCCTATTGTTGGGGAGTTGGTTACCTATGATCCACATGGGAGAGTTGGTGTAGAGGCATGTCAGAGAGTGTTAAATGATGAGGATATTGATAGTGAGATCAACTAGGATGATATGGTGGACATGTTTAAGCCACTACCATTGATGCTTGCAAGATTGATTGGAGGATTTATATGTCTAGATAGGAGATCTCAAGGGTTGGCACTAGGTGGGGAAAGGACACTTGAGCTTATGGTTACAACAGGGACACGCTTCGCCTAGGGTGTATGCTTGTTAGTTCATTTATATCATGACCTTAATTAGTTCGTTTATGATTGTGCCACGAGCTTGTTAGAAAGTGTTACCTTGTTGCACATTTGGGCATGGGAGCATATAGTAGTGACATGACCGATTTGCATGAGATTAAGAGGAGTTGAACAACCATATATTTGTGCTTATCATGCTATGCTATCCTAGCCTAAGCTGGGTAAGCTAGAGTATTGGAGACATGTATCGGAAAGTATGGATGTAGTTGTATGGCGACCATATTTAGACTGTGAGCCATGGAAGGATGATGATGTAGAGTTGTCATATGTATTCCAGATGTGGTGGCTTATTGGTAGGACACCCTCTATTATTGAGAGGCAAATTATTACCCGTGTACTTCAACAATTTAGCAGGGTCTATGAGATGACCTAGGGAGCTATTGAGTATGCTTGAACGTACAAGGAGTGTATGCAGTAGGGTCCCATCATATCATTTAAGGTGACACAAGAAGACTTCCTTTCAATTCCATATCAGGACTGGTATATGTGGACACATATTGTTAATATAGGTATGACGAAGGAGTATGCCCAATATTTTGCAAAGCACTATTCCCTCAATTTATAGGCCCCTATGAGGTACCATCAAGATTGGATGATGGGGATGATGATGAGGATGAGGAGGCAAGGTGGTAGAGGTGGAGATAGAGGAGATGAGAGAGGTATAGGAGGGAGAGATGGTGATGGTGGTAGGGGTGGAGATGATGGAGGTTGAGATGATGGAGGTGGAGATGGATCTCCTAGATAGGTAGTGGATCAGCCATAGATACAACTTCAAGGGCAGGACCAATCAATGACACACGTTCAACCAGTGATACAAGATCAACCACAAGATGAGGTACAGGTACAAATTTAGGCACCTTCCAGACAGGCATAGGCTAAGGCACATGCATAGGCATAGGTACAAGTGTCAAAGTAGGATGATGGTGAGATAGTATCTCTACGAGCCCAGGTTGCTCAGTTGCAGACACATATTACATAGTATCAAGAGCAGGTTAGGGGTCTCATAATGGAGAGGGACACAACCATATATAGATATGGTAGATAAAATAATTTGATAGAGAATTTACAACAAGTTGGAGCCCAGGGTCCCCATGGTGATAGTATGATGTCCATGCTTCATGTTGGCAAGGAGCTACACTACTGGTGCTCCTTATATGAGAAGGTTGTTCCTCCCAAGTAGAGTGTAGGCAACTATGGAGAGATCTCACATACTAGATCGAGACATGCCTAGACAAAGAGTGCCGGGGTGATGGACCCACCTTGTCCATATAGACCATCAGTGGGTTCATAAGGAGAAGGTCCATCAGGTGGTCAATAGTAGACACCGACAACTTTTGGTTGTAGTTCTTCTTAGATGCATAGACATGTATATATCATTTTTGATATGATCATATGAATTGATTTGACTTGAGATATATCTTTTGGTTGATGATATTATTGTACACTCGAAAATTATTATTTTTGATGAGCTATATGATATGTGATTAGTGAGCTATTATGCATGTTTATTATGGATGGATTGATGCATGTTGTCTTTTATCCTTACACTTTCTAGATGCATTATGTTTTAATGATTTGATTATGATGATTATCCTAGATCATGCCAATTTTATTATTATGATTATGTGATGATCATGTTTCTATAATTTCACACATATATACATTCATTCTTAGATGATTTATGATGTCATGGTGCCTATTTGATGATTAACTATATGTGTTTATGATTTAGTAGATGTGGTATGCATATGTATTGGATTCTTCTATGTGATTAAATGCATATGGTGTATGCTATATTTATACATGTAATGGATATCCACATTTTTAATGCAAATGTAATGGACTAAGTTATATCATGAATTATTTGACGCAATGGATGTTGTTAATTCTTATGAGTGATGTATACATGTACATGATGTTATATGCCAATGATATTATGATGATTTTGTTTTTATTTTTCTGTGATCTTCACGAAAGTTCTATATCTATGAAACCTATGTTTATGCATGATAACTCTATATGGATGTTTATTTGAAACTATGATCTAAATGTATGGATAATGCACTTTATGATTATGATGTATGTGATAATAAGATAATCCTATGTGATGATGATAATAATAATAATAATAATAATAATAAATAATGCAACTAAATGGACAATCTAAAATAAATAAGGGAACTATGATCCTACTAAAATATAATATGATGAAATGATTTTTTTTTGTAATTTCAAGAATACTCAATCATAAAATGAAAAGATAATAATATAGAAGACGTAAGAGTGATGGTGATATAAATCTAGGATCATGAGCCATGAATAAAAATATAACCTCTAAAATGCTATGGATGAAATTCTTATAGGTGAATTAAAATGCATTGCAAGATAACTAACGCGAATGGAACGAAGTCATCTTATATACATTTTTCATGTGCTTTTTGTCATTATTGAGCTTTAAATGTTGTAAGAGAGTATAATCACCTAGTTATAATTAAACCAAGATGAACCGACATCTAGGTATGATTAAACCAAGATGACTTGAGCATCACTTGCATGTGTCAATAGTCAAGGATTGACCTTTTTCATTTTTAGACCCATTATGTCCTCGATGATCTTTTGCCAATCACGTCCTTAGATGAGTCTTCTCATTACTAAAGAACAACCCATGAACATCAAACAAATAAATTATTCATACTCCATTATAGCTCCTCTAGTCTCATACATCCTTGAGCATCATACGAAACATGATAACAAAAATCAAGACACATCCATTGAATCTTTTTTCCATAGATATGTTTAGGCAAGTTGGGTTTTCTATCTGATATATGTCAGTCTAATATCAAGATCTTGTTTAAGGATAATTTTTTATGTTGTTTGTTGTCTATAGATAGTATCATAATCTGGATCGTTATCCTCTAGAATATGGCACTAAGAATCCAACTCTGTAACTAGGTTGAGGATTTTTCTCCTAGTCAAGAAAAGGAACTATTTATTGTGGATGAAGAAATATGGATGAGAAGATGAAAACCTTTATTATGGAATGGGTGACTGGTTAAAACACTAGTAAGCATGACATGATGAAATTTTGTTGGCGGGATATGGATATGGAAAAGTTTTTATTATGGTTTTGGGGCTACGTACAATGGATAAGGATAAGATGTTTACAACGTTCTTGTTTTTGGTCCAAAACCTAAATTTGTCATTGTTGTTGTTATTATTTGAACTAGTAGCATCCTTATAGATTTTAATTTGTATTTTGGATATCAACGCTTTTTCTATAAGTAATCCCTTCTTGATGACCTTATTGAAAGAAGGGAGACATTAGAGTTGAAGTTGACAACTTAATTTTGTGTTTAAATTATGGACAAACATTTCTATCTTTTGTTGCTCAGGTATGTCATATGGACATTTACTTTCAAGTTGTCTTCACCTTTGCAAGAAGCTAGTAAAGGGTTCTCCATTCTTTTGTTGATTATTAAAAAGATCCAACATGAGATCCAATGTTCAATGTTATTGGAGAAATGAGTTATAAAATTACCTACTAGTTTGTTAAATGTTCGAATTCCAGGTGGTAGACAATAAAACCATTCTATGGCTTGACCTCTCAAGATTTTTGGAAAAAGTCACATTAGATATGTCTCATTGTGAGCAACTTCCAAACTTGATCAATGCAAAATTATCTAATATGGTGATGAGGATCACCTATCCCCTTATATTTGTCAAATTTTGGTACTTCAAAATATGGGGAAAAGGGAGAATAACCAAACTTTGCCAACCCGAACGTCAGTTGGGATGATATGGTAAAGTATTATGAGGCCTTTCCATTTGTAATAGCAGGATTGATCATTGGATTTATGTTTGGGAAGGAGGTCGTGTGGGCTACCAGTTAGATGGGGGCACATATTGAAGCAGATGGGACCCATTATGCATGGGGTGTTTGTATGTTATCCCATTTATATCATGACTTACATTAGGTTGTATACAATGGCGCCACTAGTTTTTTAGCCAAAGTGAGATTGTTTCAAATTTAGGCATGGGACCATATCATTGTGATTCCACCGGTTTGCCAATGTGTTAGGGGTGTATGGAAACCTTATATTTATGCTTACCATGGATCAGTTCCCAAGCCTAGGTTGGGAAAGATAGAGTAGTAGAGATACTTCCTCGATACTATTGATACAATAAATTGGAGACATTATGTTGATTGCGAGCCATGGAAAAATTATGCTACCAAGCCATGTTTAGATGATTCTGCTGAGGTTCCCTATGTATATTAGTCTCGATGGTTGATAGGGTGCACGCCATATGTTATAGAGAGACATTTGATTTCTCGGGTGTATAGACAGTCTGGCCAGACTTAGGGGATGCCCAAGGGAACAACCTTGTATGCTCAAACATACAAGGATATATCAAATTGGGTTTGTGTGTATCATTTGAGCTAGAACAAGCTATGTTTTTAGCATTACCATATCAGACATGGGATCTGCGTCCACATATTTTAGATCTCGGGATTGTGGGCAATTGGCACTCTATTGGTTGGTTTCACTATGTTGTCATTGATGGCAACATGATTTTGTGTTCCAAATTCATATGGTGTATCAGAAAGCACTTCACATATTTTACATCGACATTGGCACCGACAGGTCATAAGGATTTCTTTGGTCACTGGCAATGTAGGCGGACATGGTATAGAATAGGTTATCGATATTGGAGGTCGACATATCTTGGATCCGACATCAAAAATTTGTTTTAATTCTTATACATTTGTGATAGCTGGCTGACATGTAATATGATATTGTATATATCTTTGTAAGCCGACATAAGGCATAAATTTGTATAAGGTATATAGGGCAAATTGATTAGATCGTTTTGACGGAGGAAAAAAGATATAGATGTAATGAAATGGATATGTGAATGTAATTATTCGAAGAGATTATGTATGTTAGGAATTTATTGTAAGGGTTATTCCGATAAAGGGGTTTAGGGTTTCAACTAGAATAGATAAAGCTTAAACTAGAACTGTATTCTAGCATAAAAGATGCTATCTTAGCAGTTTACACTTCTCTAGATTGTTGTCTGGAATTTTATGTAGTCAGTGAGACTCCTATTGTGATTGAGCAGTGTGCTCTAGGCTGTAAGCCTTCCTGCAAGTGCAAGCCCATCAAATATTGTAATATCTCTTCATATGGCTAGTGGATTGATATTGTAGGTCACAAATCCCACCGCAGTTTTTCCTCATTGAGGTTTTTCATGTATAAATATGTGTGTTATGGTTCTCATTTATGTGTTTGGATTATTGGTTTCTTTACTTCTTTCAATTCTGTTTATACCGGTATATTGGTTGGTGTATGAATGTTTTTTTAAGGCTAAAATCTACTTTTCCGATATAATACTGATTCATCCCCCCTCTCAGTGTTATTGGTTTCCAACAATTGGTATCAAAGCCTTGTGCCTTAGATGAAGTTTAACAACTTGAGGAAGATCCTGAAACCAAAATCATTGAATATGGCTTTGGAGAAACAACTTGAGATGGCACTTGAAGATTATGATGTTGAAAGGTTGAAGAACTTAAAGCTACAAGATGAATTGAATTCTTCTAAGGAATTCATTCTTGTCCTACAAGAGAGACTATCATCTGTTCAAGCTATGAGAAATGAACTTTTACAAAATCGGGATGATGAGGAGAAAAATGCACTTAAGGATCAATGCCAATAATTGAGTTAGGAGAATATGGTTATGAAGAATGAAATGCAAGTTATAACTATGAGGATGTCTACGGAGATCAAGGACAAAAAGCAAAATGAAGAAAATCTTGCTGTATCCCTAAAGAACAAGTTTGAAGAATGTGGTAGGTTGGTTCATGAAAATGATATGTTGAGAACTGATTTGGTACAATCCTAGAGCAATGAGAAAGATCTTGAGAGACAAATGATAATACTAAGAGAAGATTTAACTGCTGCAAGTGATTACAAAGAAAAATTCAAGATCAGCTCAACACAACTTGATAAGTTATTAAAGAGACAGAGGCAGATTGGAGATTCCAGTGGACTTGGATTTGAGAAAGGACAGAGTTTCGGTACTGCTAATGAAGATAAAAACCATAAGGCATCGGTAAGGAAATTCAATACTTATAAATTCAATGGTAGATGTTTTGTTTGCAATAGATTTGGTCACATGGCTAGGCAATGTAAAAACAGAGCAAATCAGAACCTTGATTCTGCTCCTGGTAAATGTTCTAAGTACAATAAAATTGGTCATAAGACAAAAGATTGCATAATGAATGTTAAATGCTATGCTTGTGGAAAATTTGGACATATGGCTAATCAGTGCAGGTCAAGCAATTTCACCGGTTTTAGCAAAGCAATTCAAAAGATCAATGTTACATGTTATGCATGTAATGAAGTTGGACATATTGCTAAGTTCTGTAGAAGCAGAAATCCACCGGTTAGTAATGGAGGATCAAATGAAAAAGGAAACTCATAAGGCATGGATTAAATTTTTAGGAGAACACAGAGGATTCTTTACTTCACCGAAGACCAAGACAGATACTATAGATACCCCGGTTGAAGGGAAAGGAAAAGGGATTATGGGAACTTCACCATCAATTTTGAAAAATATTAAGATAGTGGAAATTGAGCCACCGGTAATTAAAGATGTACATACGAATACTCAAATACCGGTTAATACTGAGAATGAACAAGTTAACATTGTAAAAGATACTAACATTGAGGACAATTGTCCTCCAGATACTAATGTACAGGTTGAGGATACTATTCTTGCAGAGGAACAGACAATTACACAGACTGCATCAAGTGGCGAAGCCACCAATGCAAGTGAGGAGGTAATAAATGATAAAACATCAAAGGATAAAACAAGGGAATCCGGTAGGGAACCAGTTGTTGGCCCATCATTATTGACAATTGATACTTCTCAAGTAGAAAAGAAAACTATCACAGAAATGAGTCCCATTGAACTAATAATTATGGATGCTCAAAAACTGATGAAGGAGGGAACTACATACAAGGGGATTATAGATCAATCAATCACTGTTCTACAAAGATTGGTCCCAGAGTGTAAGATTAAAAATGGAGCGAGCCCTTATGACAAGCTTACGATAATCACTGAGCACATATCAAAAGATTTTCAATCCTTACAACAATTATCAAATCGAAAAGCATTAGAAAGATTTACTCAGGATAAGAGAGACGCTTTTGGTTAGATAATTGAGACAGAAGAAAAAGATTGAGGAGAAGCTAACTCTAACAGAAAATTATTTGAAACAATGTATAAATATACAGGGTATGTTGCAATACTGAAATACTTACAACAAATGTAGATAAAAAGATAAAAGAGATACATGAGAAAATTGCTAGTCTTTATAAATCTTTTGATGGATTAATTTCATTGACCATCAATTGATGGTCAAATTTTGATTTTGGAGAATCAAATTTCTGCTCTTGAGAAGGAAAAAGATAAAATAATTTGGAGAGCCAGAAGTCTGAGAGGTTTGGTGAGTCCAAGATTGGATTCACTCTGTGTACATAAGAAGGAATGCATGGATATGTTGGGAAAGCCCACACTGATAGAGGTAAATGAGAAATAATCTTTTGCACATTTATTGAGTGGACTTGCATCTATTTCTGGAACATTCAAAACCAGTTGGGATACTTATATGGAGTTACTGGAGAAGGCTTATCCAAAAGTTTTGAAATTGGTCAAGTTCCGGTAAGATATTTTTGGAGGTATTCAGTGTACAATTCTTATTCTTTGACACTCCTTTTACAATTTTTTGGGAATTGATGTCAAAGGGGGAGTAGCATAGATGTGAAAAAGAATAAAGAGTTGCATACATTAGGGGGAGTTACAAAATTTTGGATTTTTTGGAGATATGGAGTATTTTGCATATTCAGCTCAGGGGGAGCAGGGCATGATGAAACCAACAAATGAAACCTTGACCATTTTTCACATGAGTATTGTCATCAATGCAAATGCGAGAGATTGTTGGCAATTGACACTCTATTGGTTGGTTTCACATGTTATCATTTATGACAACATGATTTTGTGTTTCGGCTTCATATGGGTATGTGCACAAAGATCGTGGTCAGAAAAGTGGATACCACCCAAAAAAAACCATGGAAAAACAAGCAGCGCATACGGGGTTCTAAAATTTGAAATGACCTTATATGCCCTTAGGTTTGTTGTTCCCGAGCCTAGAGAAGGAAGCGTGTACGCGCCACCTCGAGGAAAATGAGCGCGTACGCGCTACTTATAGGAAAATGAGCGCGTACGTGCTAATAATCCCAAAAGAACCGCGTATGCGGTACTTGTCAAAAAAAGTTAAAAAAAAATAAGGGTCTTATTTTCCCATGAAAAGCGCATTTTTAGTTTGTTTTTTCTTCATCTTCTCTCCTAAACTGCAAACGGGGTCCTAGATTTCTCCTCCAGACACTATGGATCAAGGTTAGTTTTTGTTAATTTTTGTCTTTCTTTCCCGTTTGTTCAATTTGTTTTACATTTTGAATTTAATTTGATTAATTTTGATTAGGTTTTTTAATTTTTTTGTTTCAAAAACCAGATTCTTCTAATCCACAACAAGAACAACCAAATGCACATTCCAAAAACCCACAAGATACACCCCTAATTCTTCCTTTTGACCACACACCTAAAACACAGGAGCAATTAATTAATCAGTTAGGATAAAATACGTCTAAAATCAATAGACTGATTGTTAAATTGAAAACATCCGAACTTGAGCATCATCAATCCCTCGCCACTAGCCTAGAAACATTAGCTAGTGGTGCCATAGCTGTTTCCACACAAATTACCAAATGGGAAAAATTTGGGGATAGGTTTCATCAATTCTATGCCAATGGGCTATCATACGAGGGAGTAAAAACAAAAAATATTAGTAAAAAAGAAATATGTGCCCTTTTCATTGATCCCAAAACTGGTCAGTCGTTACCTCTTAATGCAAAGAGGTTTCCCATACATTGGTGTACCAATGTGCAGATGAATAATCTTTTTTGGCAAAGGTGGTGGATGGTCTTTGATGATCCACCTTGTAATAATTATGAGGTGCCATTGTATTTTTTGAGAAAAGTATACTGTGAGTTTGTGCTCAATGTGCGCCCAAACTATTTTGACATGAGAGAGTTCCATGGTAGAGGTGGTGACTCTGCCCAAGATAGACCTAGAGCCCGTAAGCAATTACCCGCAGAGAGTCGTCACCCTTTAGCACCCAAACCAAGGTGCATCAGGCTGTCCTAGTAGAGCTAAAAGAGTAGATGGAGCTACAGAATCTTCAGGTGGCCACAATATTGATTGATGCCATCATCCAGCATGGGACATCGTTAGCACACCCTATTGTATTGGATGATGAGCCATTAGTTGTTGCAGGTGGCGACAGAGAGCCTGTTTAACATATGTGTGTTAGTTGCTCAAGGATAGATGATGCAACTGGTGTAGATGGATCCACATCTCATCCATGCACGATTTGTGGGAGTGGATGTCAGGCCCGCTCGGTTGACGATTTCACACTGACAGATGAGTTGATGGACATGGTGTTTGCCCATCAACGACAGACACAGGTCTGTTGATTTGAATTAATAACATTTTATTTATTAGTCACTTTAAATTTATAATTACATAAATAATTTTCATTTATACATTGATTTAAATTGAAACAAATAATATGCACTTCAGGATGCAGCAACGGTATCCCATACTCCTCCCCCAGTTACTATAGCTGCAACTTCGATGCCTGAGGTATAAATTTTGTAACATGTTAAAATAGAATAGTACACTTTGAATTCAAAAAAAATACAAGATATACTAACTATCTTTAATGCTTGGTCTAATTTTTGGTTTGTAGGTGTTGACAAGGGACCAAATGTCCCATATTGATGACATCACGGTCTCAGCGATCGATTTTGGCCTACAAGGCTATACGGTATCATATTTTGTACAACCCTTTTTATGTATTGTTTTGATGGAAAATGCTAGTCATTTCATTTTAGATTTTTAAAATTATGTTTAATTTATTATCTGTACTAATATCTCATGTTAATTTTGTGTTTTTAGGGTACCCCCTCCACGTCTAGGGCTCGTCCTAAGAAAAAGAATTCCTCGAAGATGCCAAAACATGGGAAGAAGGTAATTGATCACATTTTTAGTTGTACAATTATTTGAAAATGTTGAAATCAAGTATTAGCTAGGGTTTGTAGATTGATTAATGTTTTTTGTCTATTTTACATGTACAATGTCCATTGAGCTATGTGGATTTGTTGAATGCACCTGATTCGCTCGTGGATCAAGAGAGGGTGGAGGTATGTATCTCTACTTTATTTTCTTGATTTCATGATTATATGCACGCGTACATGTTAACTTATGATATATTATAATCTTATAATTTTTTCATACAGGAAATATCCATACCTATTTCATTAATGGTGAACCCTCCTCCGTGCACTGGAGAAGCATCTCAGGATCCAATACACTTTTGTTTGATATATTATATTAATTGTTTTTAACCTACAATACATATCATTATATTAATTGTATTTAATCTTTGAACATTTTTTGTATAGGTAATAGCGATAATTTCTCCATTGATGGTGAGCCATCCTCAGTCCATTGGAGAAGCATCTCATGCATGGGTACATCATTGTTCTCTATATTATAGCTTTGAAGTGTTTTTGATATATTTATGTTAGTACATTGTGTTAATTATACATTTAATCTACAATAGACCCCTTCACGGTACGACCATAACATGGATCCATTTAAGTATGTCTTCAAGAAAACTCCTAAGAGTGACAAGGAGAGGAGAGCGAAGACATTAGCTCCTAGATCAACTGATGAGGTAATCTACATTTCAATTGCAAATGAATTATAGTTAAATACATAGTTATGTTGTTGATTGTGAACTATTTTCTACAAAAGAATTCTAACTTGGCTTTTGAATTGTGGTTTTGCAGCCATTTACAGAGCCGCGTACTGCATCGAAGAGGCTTGATTTTGATGATCCACCACAATTTTAGGATCATATAGTGTTAGTTTTGGTCATAGAATGACCAATACATGTAGATATATTCTATATTTTTATTGTATATCGATTTGGACATGGCATATGCCACCTTTTTGTAATACTTGTATTGACTTGGCAGACATGCCTTTTTTTGATATATATAAATGTCGATATTCGTTCCAATAAATGTGTACCGAATTCATTATTTTGTATTCATTGTATTTTTTGGTTGTCCTATTATAAATTTAATTGATCATTTTCCTATGTAATCAACAATATGAATATAAACAACAAAAATATATGATATAAAACATTGCAATCGTGGAATATGATTTGATAAAATTTCTAAATTAACCCTACAAAACTCCTTGTATTCAGTTCATTATTGTGTATTCACTGTATTTGATGGCTTCCCTTTTATAAATTTAAATTAATATTTGCATATGTAATCAACAATATGAATATAAACAACAAAAATCGACAATATAAATATAAACAACAATATGTGTTTGGTGCGAGAGCACCCTCATGCTCGCAATGGTAAAATTTTGGTTGTCGTGTGTACAAACCGATATCACGAGAACATCCGGGTGGGCAAGTTTACACTAGGCATTCCCTTACTATGCATCCCAAAGTGCCAAAATGTCGAGAGTCATATCGTACCGGTGCGATCTCTCAAGTGCCCTGAGTCCAAAAAATTGTCAAAATTTGACGGACTATTTCTTCCAATCCAGGGCACATATGGTCAATCCGTTTGAACCTATGGGGTCACATGAGGATCCTATAAAATGGCCTATCTAGGTTTTTGATGACTCGGATCTATTTTCAATTGGTTGCATTTTTTCGCTTGTTGCAAAAACCGTCAGTTGCATGCAATGCAAAGTTGCAGGATTGGCTAGAATTGATTTGGTTCGTCATGTGCACAAACCAACGTCAAGAGCACGTCTAGGTGGGAAAGTTTATGCTAGGCATGCCCCTATCGTGCATCCCAAAGTGTCAGAACATCGAGAGTTATACCATAATGATGCGATCTCTTAAGTGCCCCGAGTCCAAAAAATTATAAAACTTTCACGGACTGTTTCTTCCAATCCAGGATACATATGGTTGATCCGTTTGAACCTGTGGGGTCATGTGAGGATCCTCTACAATGGATTATCTCAGTTTTTGATGACTCGAAGCCATTTTCAATTGGTAGTATTTTTTCGCCTGCTGCAAAAACTGTCAGTTGGATGCAATGCAAAGTTGTAGGATTGGCTAGAGTTGATTTGGTTCGTCATGTACACAAATCGACGCCACGAGCACATATGGGTGGGAAGGTTTATGCTAGGCATGCCCCTGTCATGCATCCTAAAGTGCCGAAACATCGAGAGTCATACCATACCGGTGCGATCTCTCAAGTGCCCTGAGTCCAAAAAAATGTCAAAATTTGACGGACTGTTTCTTCAAATCCAAGACACATATGGTCGATCCATTTGAACCCATGGGGTCACGTGAGGCTCCTCTACAATGTTCTATCTCGGTTTTTGATGACTCGGAGCCATTTTCAATTGGTAGCATTTTTTTGCCTGCTATAAAAACCGTTAGTTGCATGCAATGCAAAGTTGCAGGATTGACTAGAATTGTTTCGGTTCGTTGTGTGCACAAACCGACATCACAAGAGCGTCCAAGTGGGCAAGTTTACACTAGGAATTCCCCTATCATGCATCCCAAAGCACCGGAATGTCGAGAGTGATACCATACTAGGGCGGTCTCTCAAGTGCCTCGAGTCCAAACAATTGTCAAAATTTGACCGATTGTTTCTTCAAATCCATGACATATATGGTTGATCGATTTGAACCTGTGGGGTCGCATGAGGATCCTCTATAATGGCCTATCTTGAGTTTTGATGACTCAGAGCCATTTTCAATTGGTAGCATTTTTTCGCTTGCTGCAAAAACCGTCAGTTGCGTTGAATGCAAAGTTGCAGGATTGGCTAGAATTGATTCAGTTCATCGTGTGCACAAACCGACATCACGAGCACATCCAAGTGGGAAGGTTTATGCTAGGAACTCCGCTGTCATACATCCCAAAGCACCGAAACATCGAGAGTCATACCCTTACGGTGTGATCTCTCATGTGCCCTGAGTCCAAAAAATTATCAAAATTTGACGGACTGTTTCTTCCAATCTAGGACACAAATGATCAATCCATTTGAACTTGTGGGGTCACATGAGGATCCTCTACAATGGCCTATCTCAGCTTTTGATGACTTGGAGCCATTTTCAAATGGTAGCATTTTTTTTCCTACTGCAAAAACCGTCAGTTGCATGCAATGCAAAGTTGCAGGATTGGCTAGAATTGATTTGGTTCATTGTGTGCACAAACCAACGTCACGAGCATGTCCAGGTGGGTAGATTTATGCTAGGCAAGCCTCTGTCATGCATCACAAAGCGCCAGAACGTCGAGAGTCATACCCTACCAGCGCGATCTCTCAAGTGCTTTGAGTGTAAAAAATTATCAAAATTTGATGATCTGTTTCTTCCAATCTAGGACACATATGATCAATCCGTTTAAACCTGTGGGGTCGCGTGAGGCTCCTCTACAATGGCCTATCTTGGTTTTTGATGAATTAGAGCCATTTTCAATTGGTAGCATTTTTTCGCCTGCTGCAAAGATCGCCAGTTACATGCAATGCAAAGTTATAGTATTGGCTAGAATTGATTCGGATCATCGTATGCACAAACTGACGTCATGACCACATCTGAGTGGGCAGGTTTACGCTAGGCATGCCCCTGTCGTGCATCCCAAAGAATTAGGATGTCGAGAGTCATACTTGATGAATACTAATGACCAACAAATACCTTAATAGGTACTGAGAGGGGGGTGAATCAGTACAGACAAAAAATTTCTTAACAACTTATCTAGTCAAAGCAATATCAACCAATTGTCTTCATTACTGAACTTAACCATGGCAATACCAGTTAAACATAGTAAGACTTCAGACAACATAAACTGATAATCCTGAACACTTCAAATACATTCAATACTTGATAACAACTTCACGCATAAACATATGCATGTGGTATATCAGTAATACCATAAGCTAATAGCTCTGTATGTATAAATACTAAAACACAAAATACTTAATCAACACATGAAAAATACACAACTCATGACACACAGATTTTTCACGTGGAAACCCAAGTGGGAAAAACCATGGTGGGGATGAATACCCACAAGCTTGTTTTGAACTCTTTTGAAGCTCACCCTGTTAGGAGCCTGGTCGGGTTAAAGAATTTACAATAAGGTTCTGCTAGGAACCAATCTTGTTAAAGATCACTCGATTAAGGGATGGCTATATACCCTGTTAAAGATTGAAACCCAGTTAGAGGTTACCTTGCTAGAGGATTTGAAGAACTCAATGATCTTGAGTTACCAGGTTAAAGGATTTGCAATAAGCCTGTTAAAGCTACTAGGTAAAGGGATTTTCCAATTGTTGAAATGGTTAGAAGACAACAGGTAAAACTCTGATTTGATAACAACACTACATGCCAAGGCAGATCCTTTTCAGTTCCTCTAATTCTGCAGTCACACTCTGCAGGTATCTCTTATTGGTCTGGCAAGTATCTCATCACTCGGAGACATACATAACATTTGCCAACAACTTACAACAACAAACATCATCGACCTTATAGACAACAGTTAGGTCGGTAGCATAAACCCTAAACCCTAAGCATATTAGGTTAACAATACAAGCAGTCCAATCCTGACTGTCCAAACACTTTGCATAGAACAATACAATTTTAAATAGATCACAAGACAATATGCATCAACCATTGTTCACCGCACGTGGGAATCGGTAACTCATCACACTTTCTTCTCATACCGCTAAGAAGAATTTTCATTCCTGAGGTAGACATTTAATGCAATCGATCTTCCACATGCAAGATCCTCAAGGAAATCCTTTACGCACACAAAACTAACGTGGCACCTCAATCTCATCCTTATCTCTTAGCTAACTTATCACAGAATATCATCGGTTGCATCACATAAGATGGATTGCCAAACCAGAAACCCTAGAGCTGAGACTACCAACCGGTAGTCATGCTTAGTGAAACCCTGACACTGGTTCACAACATCTCTTCATACATTTTCATACCGGTTCACCAACTTCTTTTAATATGCATACTAGTTTACTTTTTTGAGAACATATTGACATCAATGACAACATACTTTGTCACCGATTCATCATATGCCAACAATATCCCCCTTTGGCATTGATGGCAATACTCAGTGTAGCATTGCAATTGTAAACATCATAGACCAGTGTATCTGCATTATTAGATATCTTCTCCCCATTCATTCATATATCTTCTCCCCCTTTGACAATAATGCCAAAGTGGAGGAACAAGCTTCCATACTCCACTATGCTGCTCCCCCTATGGAGTAGCATCGTTCATCACATCAATCCTGAAATATTTATCACTGTAGTACTTGACTGATGTGGAGCACACAACTTTAATTGGCCTCATGAAGGGGTAGAAACCCTAATTCACCTCTCAAATAGGTAAATATAGTCTTCGGTAAGGGCTTAGTGAATATATGTACTAGCTGCTCCTTACTAGAAACATGTTGAAGTACAACCTCCTTATTCTGAACCATCTCTCAAGAAGTGATATTTAAGCTCAATGTGCTTAGTTCTAGCATGCAATATCAAATTCTTGGAAATATTTATTTCACTTGTGTTATCACAAAATATATTCACCGGTTCAGATATAGGTACTTTAAAACCTTCCAATACATGATTCATCCAGATTGCTTGAGTGCAATTCATAAATGCTGCCGCATATTCTACTTCAACAGTAGACTGGGAAATACAACTTTGCTTCTTACTCATCCACAAGACTAGTCTTCCACCAAGAAAGAACACTCCACTGATTGTGCTCTTTCGGTCATCCACATTACCTACCCAATCGGTATCGGTATACAGTTTGAGATTGAAGTCACCATTATATGGATACCACAATTCATAGTCAACTGTTCCTTTTAGATATCTAAGAATCCGCTTGACAACTACCAAGTGGGATTCTCTTGGTCTTTTCTGAAAATGAGCTACTATGCCCACTACATGAGCAATATCAGGTCTGCTGTGCACCACATAGTGCAACTTACCAATCATTGACCAGTACTCCTTTTCATTTACTAGTGTTGAATCATCTTCCTTAGTCAGTTTACATCCAGTCACCACCGATGTACCAACCGATTTGCTATCCTCCATGCCAAAGTCTTCAATACCTCTTTGACATACTTAGACTGGGTAACAAAAATGCCCTTTCATTTGCTAAATTTGTAGCTCAATAAAAATCTTTATCTCTCCAATCAGAGACATCTCAAATTCTTTCTTCATTTTGTTTGCAAAAGTATGGCTCATTTCATCATCTCCTCCAAAGATTATATCATCTACAAATACTTCACAGATCATAATCTGATCATCTTCAGATTTCAAGTAGATGTTGCTATCTTCACTTGTTCTTTGAAATCCAATCTTCACAAGATGAGAATGTAACCTTCCATACCATACCCTAGGTGCTTGTTTCAATCCATACAGGGCTTTGCGTAATCTACACACCATGTCATTATCTTTTGATAGGGAAAACCCATCTAGTTGCTCTATATATACTTCCTCTTCAAGGATCCCATTCAGAAATGCAGACTTCACATCCATCTGATATACCTTGAATCCCTTAAATGCTGCAAATGCGAGCAATATTCGAACACCTTCTAGTCTAGCCACAGGAGCAAAGGTTTCTCCATAGTTTTCACCCTCCTCCTAAGCATATCCCTTGCATACAAGTGTAGCCTTGTTCCTTATAACAGTACCTTCTTCATTTAGCTTATTTTTGAAGACCCATTTGGTACCCATGACATTTTTGTGTTCCGGTCTAGGTACCAAAGACCATGTTGCATTATTTTCTATCTGGTCTAGCTCCTCCTCCATTTCTTTAATTCAGTCATCATCTGTAAGTGCTTCTCTGGAAGTCTTAGGTTCCAATTCAGAAATCATGCAAGAGTTTTCTTTCACTTTTCTTCTTGTGAGTATCCCTGCATCTTTATCTCCTATTATATGCTTCAGATCATGATGCAATTTCACATATCTAGGAATGATTCTAGCTGGTTCTTCTTGCTTTTCCTCTTCTCCTTCTTCTCCATCTTCTTCTTCTCCTACCACTACATCTACCGGTACAGGAATGCTGAGATCTTTGCTTGTTTCTTTTGTAACCGGTTCCCAGAAGGCTATTCTCGGTTCACCTTCTACTTGCTCACTGCTAGTTCCCTTAGATTTCTCCGATGATTCATCAAACTTGACATTGATGCTCTCAACAATCTTCTCAGTTCTGTTATCATAGCACTTGAGAGCTTTTCTCTTAGTGGAATATCCCAAAAATATTCCTTCATCACTTTTAGCATCAAATTTGTTCAAATGCTCACCTCTCTTGATATAGCACTTACTCCCAAATACCTTAAAGTAACTTACAGTGGGAGTCTTCCCAGTCTAGTACTCATAAGGGGTTTTGTCTTTGCCTTTTTTGATAAGTACCCGGTTCATTGTATAGACTGCAGTGCTCACCGCTTCTCTCCAAAAAGTGTGAGCCACCTTTCCTTGGATCAACATTGTTCTTGCCACTTCAACTACAGTTCGGTTATTCCTTTCTGCTATGCCATTCTGTTGTGGTGTCCTTGGGGCAGACAACTGCCTCTTGATACCGCAATCTTCACAATACTTGTTGAATTCATCAGAGGTGAATTCTCCTCCCTGATCAGTTCTTAGACACTTAATCCTTTTACCACTTTCCTTTTCTACTAATGCGCTGAAGGCTTTGAATTTTCCAAATGCTTCAAGAATGTGACCCACATCATTCTTGAGCAGTCATCAGTAAAAATCATAAAATACCTATCTCCCTGAATATTTCTAGTTTTCATAGGACCACACAAATCAGTATGCACAAGGTCAAGTAAATTTTTTTGCAGAAAAAGACTTACCTTTAAAAGGTTAGGAAGACATCTTCCCAAGTTGACATTCTCTGCACAAATAATTCTCAGGTTTGTTCAGCAGAGGCAGTCCTCTTACCGCCTTGATCTTACCGGATTTAACAATACTGCCAAAGTTCATATGACAGTCTGCTATGCCACATCCAACTGTCATCAAACTTAGCCATCAGACATTGGCTAATCTTGGCATTCAACTAAAATAGATTACCATTGGTCTGACTACTAGTAGCAATAAGTTCACCACTTTTTCCAATTATACTGTAGATTCCACTTTTGAACTTCAGAGTGAGTCCTTTGTTATTCAGCTGAGCAACACTTAAAAGGTTATTCTTCAGACCTTCTACCCAGTAGACATCATCTGTACTGCTCTTTCCATTCAGTGAGATGGATCCTTTGCCTTTTGCTAGGCATGGTGCATCATTGCCAAATCTGACAACACCTCCATCATATTCTTCTAGAGACAGAAAATTTCCCCGGTCACTAGTCATGTGGTGAGAACAACCACTATCAATGATCCACTCATTGGAGTTGTCAATGGGAGAGACAAGTGCTTTCTTGTCAGACACTTCTTCTTTTACAACTACAAACACTATATCTTCACTCTCTTCATCCTCCGATTCTTCATCAGTAACAACTTCATCTATAGCAACAAGACAATTTCTCCTATTTCCTCCTTTATACTTTCTAAACCTCTTTGGTTTATCCTTATTATCACTGTTAGGGCAATTAACAGCTATATGTCCTATCTTGTTGCAGGAGAAACATTTTAAAGGAAGCTTACCTATGTATTTACCGGTTCCTTTTAGAAGTCTTTTAGCAAGAAGAGCTTCAAACTCCATCAGAATCTCTTCATCATCCATATCTCTGCATTGTCTAGATTCATAACTAGTACAAGTTTCTTTCCCTTTTTTGGATGGTGCAGTAGATTCTCTAAAGGATGACTCAGTCTTCTGAATGCTACCATCATAGCTATTCAACTCATATGCAGTCAACTTTGCAATGATAGAGTCTAAGGATACCTTAGTTTTATCAATGGAACTCAGTTCCTAGATAACAACAACTCTGATTGCATAGACCGGTAACAATGATCTCAAGACTTTACTAACAACACTGGCATCCTCAATCGTTCCACCAACGCTTTTGATATCTCCAACCATAGTCTTAATCCTGATGCCATATTATTGAATAGTCTCTTCTTCAACCATCCTCATGTCTTCAAAATTTCCTCTAAGGCTCTCTTCCTTAGCTTGCTTTACACGCTCATCACCACTATAAATGATTTCCAGTGCATCCCATACATCCTTAGGAGTTTCCTTGTCTTGTACATCAATAATCTCAATATTTTTGACAAGCTGCTGATAAGGGCTTCCATGACTTTCCCATTCTCCCAAATCTCTCACTTCTGATCATCGGTCAGAGTGCCAGTGGGAATCACATATGCATTCTCAACATAGCTCTAGTGTTGAGCACCCATACTCTTGATGTAAATCTTAATTCTATCCTTCCATATCTTGAAGTTATCTCTATTGAACTTAGGACCTTCCCTCTTCATCATTACAACAAGATCTTTTACCTGGAGTTGCTCTGATACCAATTGATGAATAATGATGAACAACAAATACCTTAACATGTACTGAGAGGGGGGGGGGGAGGGGGGTGAATTAGTACATACAAAAAATTTCTTAACAACTTATCAAGTCAAAGAAATATCAACCGGTTGTCTTCATTACTGAACTTAACCATGGCAATGCCAGTTAAACACAGTAAGACTTCAGCCAACATAAACTGATAATCCTAAACACTTCAAATACATTCAATACTTGATAAAAACTTCACCCATAAACATATGCATGAGGTATATCAATAATACCATAACCTAATAGCTCTATATGCATAAATACTAAAACACAAAATACTTAATGAACACATGAAAAATGCACAACTCTTGACACACATATTTTTCACGTGGAAACCCAAGTGGGAAAAACCATGGTGGGGATGAATACCCACAAGCTTATTTTGAACTCTTTTGAAGCTCTCCTTGTTAGGAGCCTAGTCTGGTTAAAGAATTTATAATAAGGTTCTGCTAGGAACCGATCCTGTTAAAGATCACTCGGTTAAGGGATGGCTATATACCTTGTTAAAGGTTGAAACCCTATTAGAGGTTACCTCACTAGAGGATTTGAAGAACTCAATGATTGCGAGTCACCCTGTTAAAGGATTTGCAATAAGCCTATTAAAGCTACCCGGTAAATGGATTTTTGAATTGTTGTAATGGTTAGAAGACAACATGTAAAACTTCGATATGATAACAACACTACATGCCAAAGCAGATCCTTTCCAGTTCCTCTACTTCTGCAATCACACTCTGCATGTATCTCTTATTGGTTTGGCAAGTATCTCATCACTCGAATAAATACATAACATTTGCCAACAACTTACAATAACAAACATCATCGACCTTATAGACAACAGTTAGGTCGGTAGCATAAACCCTAAACCCTAAGCATCTTAGGTTAAGAATACAAGCGGTCCAATCCTGACCGTCCAAACACTTTGCATAGAGAAATACAATTTCAAACAGATCACAAGACAATCTGCATCGACCATTCTTCACCGAACGTGGGAATCCGTAACTCATCACGCTTTCTTCTCTTACCGCTAAGAAGAATGTTCATTCTTGAGGTAGACATTTAATGCAATCGATCTTCCACATGCAAGGTCCTCAAGGAAATCCTTCATGCACACAAAAATGATGTGGCACCTCGATCTCATCCTTATCTCTTAGCTAACTCATCACAAAATGTCATCGGTTGCATCACACAAGCTGGATTGCTAAACTAGAAACCCTAGAGCTGAGACTACCAACCGATAGTCATTCTTAGTGAAACCCTGACACTGGTTCACAACATCTCTTCATACCTCTTCATACCGGTTTACCAAATTCTTTTAATTTGCATACGGATTTACTTTCTTGAGAACATATTGACATCAATGACAACATACTTTTTCACTGCTTCATCATATGCCAACAATACCCTACCAGTGCAATGTACAAGTTGCTTGACAACTTTTTTGACAATTTTTGCTCAAATTGTATCTGGTCTCAATCTATGACCCCTATGACCCGATAATGACTCAAATGATTCTCCATGATTATACAAGAATCAATAATGCTCATGATTGACCTTATCACATCACATATAGTCAAAACATAGTCACAAAACATTGACACACAAAATAGTCACATATTATTCAAAAAATTGCCTCTAAATATGGTCAAATTAGCTCTTGGCTATTTGATTATACAAAAAAATGTCTTACAAATCATCTCATGGGGTTTTATATAAAAATTGGCATTACAATATGTGCGATTCAGCTCATCGCCATTTTAATATATAAAATTTGGCATGTACATATGTACAAATCAGCTCATTCCCATTTAAATATACAAAATTATGCCCCTAAACATGTAAAAATCAGCTCATGGGCATTTATATATATAAAAAATGAATATAGAACAATTCATCGACGATTTATACAAAATTCGCAAAATCATTCTACTCTGAACCGTAGAATCAATCAAGTGAGCCTTCAGGATCAGCTCTAACCCATATTGTGTCAAGTATTGCCTCGTGGTCAGATTCACGATCTTTCCATAAAATATTGTTATGAGGTCTACCATGATACTTCATCAAATGAATATTTTTTGCAAAAACAAGGTTAGAGAAATGAAGAATATGTCTATGTGTTTCAAAGTCCTTGAACAACCAAACATCAGAATTCTTGATAGGGAATCTCCTAAGCCATGTTCCTGTCATGACAACAGACCCTATTGGGTACTCAATACCCTCTGCATCAATGATTGTGGTTGTCAATTTTCTTTTTGGCTGAACACAACAACACAAATAGTAATTCATTCCTTCTTCATTGTTCT
Organism: Cryptomeria japonica; assembly: GCF_030272615.1. NCBI lineage: Eukaryota > Viridiplantae > Streptophyta > Pinopsida > Cupressales > Cupressaceae > Cryptomeria > Cryptomeria japonica. The sequence continues at coordinate 49,767,136 of NC_081408.1, read as the reverse complement.
CTTTTGTAACAACTACATACACATGACCTACATTTTATAAAGTGTTAATTAATACCAAAAATAAAGTATGATGTAAACAACAAAATGAACCAAAAGAATACTTGGAAAAAAATTAACTCAAAAAATCACCTGGATCCACTAGGTCGGATACATGGTCAAAATCCACTAATGTCTCCATCTAGATCAATTGTAGTGCTTTGGGAATTTGATATGAATCAAAGAGAACCAATGATCTACAAGACCATTTTTCAACCCACTCTTGTGATTCATAGTCTTCCCACAAACAATACATGCATGGAGAGAAAAAACATACCATCTGTCTTGTATAAATTACCAATGAACTTGAATTTGAACTATAAATGAGTGTATGTGATTCGATCCTGCAATTGTACAACAATCTAGAAAACTTTCAATGTTAGATTTAGTGATCAACCAAAAATATCTATGAACCATTGACGTACCTGGATTACCTAGAACCATCATAGACTTACACCATCGCACAATTGTTTCTGCATCTATCAACTCAGCACCACCTTTGTACTTCAATTCTTCTGTAGCTAGGGCTCTTTTCACACATACTCCTCCACCATCGTGGTCTCCCTTACCATGTCCAGCCTCAGTGAAATACCAAAAATGTTGTACACCGCTTGTCATATGCATCCTTGTCAACCAATAAAACATCCTTGCATTCTTGAATTGTGCGGTGCAATTATCTGACCATACTAAGTGTTAGTTGTATCGTATGTTCCTTTTCGTTAAACTATCATATAAAACTTTAAAGCATCCTTGTACAAACTCCAATGAATGAGTATGATCATCACTTATGTAGAAGTGATACTCTCTTACAACCTTTCTATCCTCCTCTGTGCTATCATTTGCATGCATGAATGCTATGTATACAAAAATAGAAACTCGTGTAGAGTGATAATACATAGATTGCACTTCATTTTGAGGTTGTAGTGTATAATTTTCAGTGAAATCAATGATATAGACAATGGTGCCAAGAGGAAATGTGTCCTTACATAACTTGAATTGTTCATCTAACCATTGAGATCTATGTGTATGTATTATGTACTCATAAACTAGTTTCTCTTGAAACATTTTCATAAATTAAGCTACACATAAATCATTTTTCACTAGCTCACATCTCTTCAAATCTTTTCCATCTTTAACTCCATATGTGTCTGTCTTGTATTTTCTGAAAGAAACTAGTTTCGTACCAATTTCATGTGTGCTCTCCAAATGTATGCATCTTGGTAAATGTTGCAAACCACCATATATAGCACAAGAACCTTCCAAACAAGACATCTTATAATAAATGCAACCATCATGTCTATTACATAGCACACTTGAAATAAATTCTCTTACCGAATTAGGAGGTGCTTGTATATTGCATTCCTACAAAACATCGTTAGTGTGCAAAGTAGAACAAATATGACGAAAAATATCATAGTGCATGGAAAATTCAATATGCATCCTACAACAACATGTGGTGCATGCATGCTTAATCTTAATTTAAAAAGGTTTTGCCATTTCAAAAAATCTTTGAGAAATTCTTATTTGAGGAAACTTTTGAAGGAATCTTTCATAAAATTTAGTTTGAGTCATATCCAAATAGTGTTTGGCATATAGCTCACGATTTGTAGACCTAATTCGCCTTCTAACAACATCTCTTTGGTTGGGTGAAACTCTTGTGTTGTCATGCCAAATTTTTTCAATTAAGGTTCTTAGTGCATCAACAACAACCTTGTCTTTGCGTGGTAGTCTACTCGAGAATGCCCAAAGAGAATTATTGTTAGGTTCCTCTATTTTTTCCCACCTCTCGAATGCTTTACTTAATGTTGTTCTACTAACATTTAATGACTTACTTGTTTGTCTTATCAAATGATCTTTTTTTATTTTCTTGCTCATTATGGTTGATGTAATGACACGTTGAGTAGCATTAGAATCTTTAGTACATGATTTTGAATGAATAGCTTGATATTCATCAAATAGATTTCTCACAATAGTTCTTTCACTGTTACTTTCAAATGATCTTAGGCTTAGAATTTTCATTCTCTCTCTAAAATTCAAATTTTTAATCATTTGAACAATTAATTGACATCTTGCGGTTTGATTTAAGTTTTCAAAATAATTTTGCCATATTCTTTTAACCATTCTCCTACAAGTTCATTCATTCATTTTATTGGGCATTGGCTTCAATATATTCTCATCAATGTCAATTAGATACTTTGGTTTCCTACAATTGATTCTAGGAGGTGTTAACATCGATGCATTATGTACATTCAATTCATCAAATAGAGAAGGTGTGTGTTCATCATTTAATTGATTATTCAATGAGGTATCTTCTTCAATTGCATTAGGTTCATACGGTAAATCAAATGTATCATCTTCAATTGCATTAGGTGCATTATGTTTGTTTGGTAAATCAAATTGAGATGTTGAGGATGACATACTTTCTTCTCCCATTGTTCTTATGTCACATAATTTCTTCATACACCGCCTTTGTCTTTCCTTTTCACCCTCTCGTTGTTCCATCATTCCTCGCTTGTTCTTTCCCATGGTTGATATCGGTTATCCTAAATAGAATCATATTACATATATATGTAAACAAAAGTTCATAAACAAACAAATAACCATAAATATGCATCTTATCACTATTTTTTGGAATCAAACTATTAAACAATCACAATACTATTGACAAAACTAATAAGAACAACAATTCAATCATTTGAAATCATGCAAAAACAAAAAAATTACTTACTTCTATGTATAAAATAGTGATAGAGTACAGAAACAGTTCCAGTGGGGCCTTTAACGACCTCAAAAAATTCTTTTGAGGCTGTTGAGGCTCTTGGGAAACTAAAACTATGTCTACGTACCATGTACACACTAAATTAATAAACGCGTGTGCGTTGTTAGTCCATAAAATTTTGGAAAGCCCGATTGTATTTTTTTTCCCCATTATGTACAAGTAATAGGTAGTGCGTACGCACTTCTACGCCTTAAAAAAGTTATGTCAGGGTAGTGAACTAATAGGTTTAGTACTCTGTATGCACTATTTGTAGTAGAAAAAAAGTGAATGAAAAGGGATGGAGGGAGAGAGAGAGAGAGGGAGAGGGGGGAGAGTATGGGGGAGGTAGAGAGGAGGGGGGAAAAGGGGGAGAGAGAGAGAGAGAGAGAGAGAGAGAGAGAGAGAGAGAGAGAGAGAGAGAGAGAGAGAGAGAGAGAGAGAGAGAGAGAGGGGGTATGTAGGAAGGGAGAGGGAGATAGGGGGGATAGTAGGGGGGAGAGAGAGAGAAGGAGGGGGAGGGGTCATATGGTGAGCTAATAAAATGATATATTATTTAAAGTTATGAATAGAACATCAATACTTTAGTTTTGATATAGCTAAGTTAGACCATTATCAATATAAGATAGAATCCAAGAGAACAAACAACGAGGCTTCGCTAAAAAGCAAGTGTAAGAGCTTGACCAAACCCTAAGAGTACTTCCTTTCTAAAACATATGATTCTATTAAAATTTGCAAGGTTATAGGATTGATCTCGATTGTGACTATAGGAATTACACACTTGATTTCTTTCATGGGTATGTACCCTTCCAAGCCTTTTGACAAGTGATGATCATCATATACTACCACTGCCATGCTTACAACAAACTTTAATTTCTTTAGGTGACAGGCGTTGTGTAACAACATGGGAACTCTCGCATACCCACCACTATCATTCTCTAGGACATCATTTGTGTTACTCTCCCTCTTTCTCTTCCTACTGGTTGTTTCCATCTAAAAATAATATTGTAGGTACTCTGACTCATCATTTTGCTTTGTTGACACTATCTTCCACATCTGCTTTTCTCATTAAAAACACATTTGAGAATAATATTGCTGTAGGTTTCCTTGTTTGTCACGGTAATGCACCCGTGGTTCAATTTCAGACCCTTGTTCCTCCTATTCAATACACACACACAAAACCATCAGTGAATTTTCTTAGGAGAGCATACATGATAAACATAATTTAAACAAACTTAAACAAAATTATAGTAAACATAGCACGTACGCGCTATTTATAGTAAACATAGTGCGCACGCGCTGTTTATAGTAAACATAGTGCGTACGCGCTGTTTATAATAAACATAGCGCATACACACTACTTACAACATAAGTACCCCATATGCAATTTTGATTGTTTAGGCTTGGAAATAGGCCTGGATGACAAAGCTACGGTTTGGAAGTTTGTTTTCCCTCCATTTCCCTCATTTTTGACATGTTTTATTTTATCAACTTGGTTTATCGACTTTGTCATCATCAGGCTTACACTTCATCAAGTGGGTATTTCTAAAATTTCCACCATATTTTCACCCATCTTATGAGCTTTCTAACCATATATATTTTTAAAAATTGGAACAACAGTAACATATTATTATTGAATTTCTTTTACTAGTGTCTCCATAGTTCTCACAGACATAGGTGCACCATGTTTTTAATAACTTTTGATATACTTATCCAAATTTAATTTTTTTTATATATTATTGTAGTGCACTTGATTCTTTACAATTTTTTTTTTTTAAAATCTATTTTCGATTTGTTTAGTGTAATTTATGCTTCGCGCATGAACATGTACCTAATTTTTAGGATGTGTTTGATTGGAAAAATCATTAAAAAAAAATTGCTCAACAAAAAATTACAAAAAAATACACATCTTATAGTGCTCACTCTTAATTATCTTTCTGCCAAAGGATTTGTCAAAATATTAAATCTAACTATGACTTTTTGATGCGCACGTCAGACACCATGTTATGTTTTTCAGAAAAAATCAGTGTCTATTTTTTCGTGCGCGAAGGATTTGACCCCATTAATCTTATCCAATTTTGAAAAAGTTTAGTAGTTTGGAAACTAGAATTTAGAGTACTACAATATTTGTTCTTAGATTATCTTCATATCTTGAGTGGATGACTTTCAACTTTTGCCTCCAAGTTCAGGTTCACCTGATTTCATAAAAAAAGTGTCCACTTATACCCCCCTTTTTGACCACCATCTTTGTGCACTTACCCATATGGTGTACCAAAATGCACTTCACAGATTCTACACTGGCAACAACACCGACACCGACAGGTCAGAAGGATTTCTTTGCTCACCGGCAATGTAGGCCGACATGGTATAGAAAATATTATCGGTATTGGAGGCCGAGATATCTTGGATCTAGCATCAACAATTTGTTTAAATGTTTATACATTTGCGATATCTGGCCGACATGTAATATGATATTATATATATCTTTGTAAGACAACATAAGGTATAATTTTGCATAGGGTATATAGGGCAGATTTATTAGATCATTTTGATGGAGGAAAAAAGATATGAATGTAATGGAATGGACATGTGAATGTAATTATTCAGAGAGATTATGTACATGAGGAATTTATTGTAAGGGTTATTCCGGTAAAGGGGTTTAAGGTTTCAAATGGAACAAATAAAGCTTAAACTAGAACTGTATTCTGGCATAAAAGATGCTACCTTAGCAGTTCACACTTCTCTAGATTATTGTTTGGAATTTTATGTAGTCAATGAGGCTCCTATTGTGATTGAGCAGTGTGCTCTAGGCTGTAAGCCTTCATGCAAGTGCAGGCCCATCATATATTGTAATATCTCTTCATATGGCCAATGGATTGATATTGTGGGTCACAAATCCCACCGTAGTTTTTCCTCATTGGGGTTTTCCACGTATAAATTTGTATGTTATGGTTCTCATTTATGTGTTTGGCTTATTGGTTGCTTTACTTCTTTCACTTCTGTTTATACCCATATACCGGTTTGTGTATGAATGTTTTGTTAAGGCTAAAATCTACTTTTTTGGTATAACCCTGATTCACCCCCCCTCTTAGTGTTATTGGTTTCCAAGAGGGATGATTCCAGATTATGCACAATAGTTTGTAGAGAATCCTTTTTTGAGACTTATAGATCCAAGTGGTTAGAGTCCACCAACTTTTAATGATGATGAATATGAAAGACTACAACTACTACGTAGGTGAAATATTGCATAGCCAAGAGGCAGGGGTAGAGGAGGTGATGTGGGTGAGGGAGGTGGTAGGGAGAGAGATGGATTAGGAGAGGTGGAGTTAGAGGTGTAGGAAGGACTGGAGGATGAGGAATAGGAAGTGATAGAGGGAGATATGGTGGAGGAGATAGAGGGGCTAGAGAGGATACTAGAGTTGGTGGAGATGAAGAGGAGGGAAAGGATGAGGGGTCACAATTGGTCTACCAAAGGAGCATTTCTAGAGCCCCATCCCAGATATAGGGATAGGTTGATGCTCCATTACAAGCTCCAGATCAGACACATTAGCAGACACAGGCTCAACAACTGGTAGGGGCTCAACATGAGGTGGGAGAACAACAGGATGTGGGGGGCACAATAGGATGATACTAAGATTGTAGCCTTGAGAGCCCAAGTAGCCTAGCTATAGGAGCAAGTCAAATCATTGACTTTGGAGTGAGATACAACCATTGGGAAATATGGGAGGGATTAGAGTCTCTTGGAGCATCTCGAGTAGGTTGGAGACTAGGGTCCTCATGTAGATAGGATGTTGGCCATTCTTCATGTTGGTAAGGATATTGTATACTAGTGTCGCCTATATGAGTAGGTGGTGCCTCCAGATTAGAGAGCCAGTAGTTATGTCCCTACCTTGCAACAAATATCTAGATGAACATGGTCTGGGAGTGCGATGTTATGAGGCCACCACTTACTTCATGAGGAGATATAGGATAGGGCCATTAGGTGTAGGGGGAGTAGGTCAGCAGAGACTAGCATCATTTAGAGGGAGCACCACCTAGTTTGAGACTTGATTTGATTCATTTATGATGTACCATATTTTACAAGGGATAGTGATATATCATTGTATACTTGGACATTTTATTATTTTATGATGATATGTAGATGGAAATATATGGACTCTATATGTGTGCCATGATTTTATTTTTATTTATCCATGCATGTGATGACACCTATGTTGATGATGTTTCATGATTTAAATGATCTATATCATGACTATTAGATGATGATACAACCATGCTTATATACACTGTCATTCGCAATGATCCATGATGTCATGATTTTATGATGATATGGTTCCTATTTGCACATCTATGATCATGCCCTATGCATGATACTTATTATGTTGATTGTGATGTTTATAGACAATGATATTCATATGCACTATGATTTAATTACATGATTATGGTGAATGCTTAGTATTTTTATGGTTACATGCTTATGATGATATTTTATTCATGCCTATGATGCTCATGATATGTAATAATGTCAATTGGATGTTTGACTAAGATATATATGTGATAATGATAATATTACAATGATGTTAGATGAGATAAACTTAGAAATGGAATGAGATAAACTTATAAAGAGAATGTATATGAAATTTTATTTGATGTATTAATGTGATTTATTGATGTATGGTGTCCTACATAATGAAGTGGATGCATTTGGCATATTCTATATGCATTTTTATATGATCCCTATGTGTATGATGAATATATGTATATGCTATGATATTGAATATGAATAAATAAATGAATCTAAATGACGAGAATAATGCAAATGATGCAACTAACATGAAAATAATGCATTTTTATTTTGTTTTGTCCAAGTACTCAATCATAACTTCACATAACAGTTATTGATACTATAGAATAATTAAAGAATAAACTTATGAATAAAACATGAAATTCTTAAAATGAATGATAATTAAATTCAATACTTAATCCAAATGTATGAAATGTTATCTTATTGAACATATTTTTGTAGTACTTTTCATCATTAAGATTCTAAAATGTTGTAAGAAAATACAAGCACCTAGGTATAACTAAACCAAGATGACTTGAGTATTTCTTAAAAGGATTTTGATTTAGCAAGTTAATACAAGCATCTAGGTATAATGAAACCAAGATGACCAGAATATCCCTTGCATGTATAAATAGACAAGGATTATCCTTGTTTATATATAAACCCATATGTCCTCAATGATCTTTTGTCAATCATGTCCTTAGACGAGTTCATACATTACTAAAGAATAATCCACAAGAAACAAACAAATAAAATTATCATGCTCCATCTTGGCTCATCTAGTCTTAGACATCCTTGAGTAGCATAGGAAACATGATAAAAAATATCAAAATACAACCACTGAACCTTCTTGCCATAGATATATTTTTCTTGTCAAAATAGATAGGATCATCCTAATATTTAATTTGACGTGTAATGTCAATATTTTACAATTTGGTCGCACATCAATGTTCAATGGTCCATATCATGATTTTATTTAAAGCTTGTTGTTATGTTTCTTGTTGTTTGGAGATATATCTTATACTTTGGATTTTTACCCTTTGAAATGTGACATGAAGAATCCCATTTTGTAACCTGGTCGAGGATTTGGCCCTAGTGTAGTAAAGGACCTATAGAGGATGGGAAATGTCACCCTTAAGGTGATAAACCTCAAAGGACAAACCTACCTTCATTTTAACCCACTTGTACTGGTGCTAAAGGTGAGCCAGGGGATGAAAATGAAAAGCTAAGCTAACAGACTATAATTGAGGCTCCCAAATGACTTTGTTAAGTCTTTGTCCTTAGGATGAGCACACAAGACTGAGACACCAACATGACACACTATCGTTCTGTATGGACATAACATATAAGCCATACAAAAGCGACAAGTATGATAAAAATACTACACAAGTGATATAATAACAAACTAAATCAATAGTACACAATATAAAGTATTAAAATAAAGTGAGAAAAGGTGAGGAAAGCTTACAACTAGTCCACGATTGAAGCCTCCCGCAAGATGATTGCCTTTCCATGACTATAAACCTGCACACAAGAAAGAAGGAAAATGTTGGGGGTTGTGTTTAGAGGTTTGCCTTAGTTAGACCCCCGATTTCAGTGTTTCCACCTCCATGGAAAACCCGAATAATAGCTACAATGAAAAATAAAATGATAAAGATAAAGAGACACGATTAAGACTATAGGAAAATTAAAATGAGAGATTATGGATGTGCAAATAAACTAAGAAGAATAATTAAACTCCCTCCAACACTTGTGAAGATGATACCATGAGTTCTTTAAGAGGCTGCAACAATAGTGGTCTTCAAGATGCTGGAAAACCTGTAAATGATTAAGAGAATGGATGCCATGATCTCAAAATATCTTCAAATTATCAAAAAGTCGCAAGAAAGACTAGAAATGTGAGAGATATAGCCTCCCAAATGAATCTCGACATCAGTGGCCATGGACAGGGGTGTTAAAAACTCTTTTGGTTATAGGTATAATGCTCAAACAACCACTTGTAGGCTGAAAGATTTGCAGGACATGAGCACGGTGTATGGACATCTCTGCGCGGAGCGCTAGAGTCCCATGCTCAATTTGTCAACATGGTCGCTAGAAGCCAAGTTCCAAGCTAACAAAGTGATCCATGTGGTGAAAAGGACAAACATGGTAATGCATGATCTCCATCGATTTGGAGCAAAAATTATTATGTGATGCAATTTACGACATTACATTTTGCCCTCACTTTAGATAGCATGTCCATGTCAACAAATACGAAGCTAAAGTAGAGAGTCTAAATAATATCAAGATTCACAAAGAGGAATCAACATTCACTGATCAGGTGAAGTTACCCCTAGCTAGATACATTTGAGATAGAGTTAGATTTTGCTAAGCTATTTCATGACAAACATGTTGTCTACAATCTCACATGTTAGATGAAAAAGAGATCAAACATTGAATAGATAATATAGTGTAATAGAAACAAACCCCGCTCAATGGAGGAAAAGCTGTATTCAAAAGATAATGAAAATAACTAATATGATAAAAAAAGATAGTCCCGACAAGCATATCAAGTAATGTTATGCTAGATAACCATATGATAGTGCAATGATTTGCAAGATTTTGTTAGTATGAGTAGCAATTTGTGTTATGCTAGATAGCCATACGATAGGGTGATACTTTACTGGCATGAGTAGAAAAATGATAGATAGTCATGCGATTGGGTGATCATAGATTGATTTCATAAGTAGCGGATTGACCCCCATAAAAGGCGACAAGATAAAAAGAATATATTGAGTGGTTTGGCCTCCACTAAGGCAAACAAGAATCCTAAGCTAAACATATATTGTTTATGGTGAAAGTGGATATAACAATATTGAAAGACTAAATGACTTCAACCACAAAACCCTAGCCTAACAACAATAAAGATCCACCATAACATATGAATATTACCTAAGACAATGCAAATCAACAAAATCACAAAGATTATACCATCACATGTCCAACAGGGTTTGAATCTCCATTGATCTTGCTTGATATATTTGCTCTCAGATTTTATATGTGCACAAGAGTTCAACAAAGAATGAAAATGTGGTTGCAAGTAGGCTTGATCAAATATGAAAGTTTTGAATGCTAGAATGCTTGAAGTGCTAGTAGTTGAATTGAATTAGAGGATTGATAATGAAGGAAGCATCTCGTTATATAGAAGACACTGTAAGAAATGGAGGGATAAGATTAAGAGGTGTAAAAGATAAATGGTCGGCTAGGATTAGAGGGTAGGTAGAGGAAATAAGAAAATAATGAGAGGGTAGGTATTGTATGAATTAAGAGATGAATGACACATGTCATGGGTAGAAAAGTCTAATGAATTAATTAAATAAATAAAGATTTATTTAATTAATAGAAGAAGTGGGATCAATTAAATAAATAAAAGTATTTATTTAATTTAGAAAACGGATAATTTAAATAAATAAAAATATTTATTTAAATGGGAAATAAGGCTAGAAGAGGATAAATGAATGAATTAAATAAAAAGATTTATTTAATTAATAGAAGAATTAGGATAAAATAATTAAATAAATAAAAATATTTATTTAATTAGACAAGACAATTTTAGGTGTCTACATTTTGCCCCTCTTTGAGACAATGCAGCTTGTCGCGTTGTTTCAAAGAAGATAACATGAACTCATACGAAGTTTCCCCAAGATGGGAATGATATGCCCCCTCAAGAGATTGGATAAAAATGTCTGAAAAGATCACAGACAATCTCTCGATAAGAAAGAAAGACTAGAATGGACTAACAAGATAGAGTGACAGAGTCATGGGATAAAGAATAATGACACGAGAGACTAGGGCTAGGGTAGTCTATAAGATAAACTACGAGGGAAAATATCCTCATTGTCATCCACACATCCAGGAGATCAGAGTGCAGAGAGAGTAGAGAGCAGTCAACAATGATGGCATTGGTGTATAGATTCGATTGCATTCGCTGATTTTAGAGACCAGCAGATGTAGGAGAGCCGGTGAGTACCACAAAACCTCCTTGTACTTTGTTGGATTAATTGTTGTCATAAATGCATGTCAAGTAGAGTAATAAATGCGCTTTAAGTAGATTGCAAAAAATGTTAAGCTGGGGGAAAAACGTTAAGGCGCGTCTGTGTTGGTACCAGACGCGTCTACGGAGGACAAACACATTTGTGAAGTATTGTAGCATCCTAAAATTGTGACACTTGCAATTTTGACTGCATTTGGGTCTTCACGATGACGGTGCAACGTTGAACCTGAATGGAGACCTCGAAACCTACTTGTGACACCAAAAACTGCATTTTTCTGCACCTTGGCATGATCCCTCCTTGCACCCTGCTGTCCCGGGAGGTGGGACCATGGCGCCCAGCGCCCTGGTCCCTGGCCCTATTTTGGGCCCGGTCTCTTTTGGGCATTGGGTCTTTAAGTTTGCAATTCGGGAAATAATGTTTCCTGGTCAGCCTAAGGTCGGGAAAATCAGTCTATCAACCCTAATTGACAAGTATATAAACTACATTTCCCCTCTCAAAAAAAGGAGGAAGACATATGTGAGCAAGGTGCGAAAGCGATATTCAAACATTCAAGCATTCAAGCATTCCTTCAAGCAATTGAGCATTCTAAGTCTCCATTCAAGGCTAAGTGTTGCATTCAAGACAAGGATTCAACCATTGAAGAGGAGATCACTTACAACACATTACATACAACATACATTACACCTTCGCATGTAAGAATACAAACATTCTTACAACAAGGTATCAGTACTTGTTTACATTACAAACATTTACATTTACAGCATTCTCATTTCTTGGTTAATTCCAAAACTGGGGTTTGACCTAAAGGCAAACCCCTCATCCCTAACCCCCCAATCGTCCTCTCTTTTCTGTGTGTAGGTTGCAGGTATGCGGCTGTAATTGAAGATCTGGAATCCTTGTGCAGAGACGAACAGATCCACCTTCGTTTCGCGGATTTTTCAGAGGACCGTGTGCACGACGGGCGCCATCGTCCCATCAACTTTCACTCAAATTTGCAGAACAACACCATCTCAACATTTTACTGCTAATTCCAGGTCCGCAGCTTCATCCCATATCCCTATCTCTATTTACAAGCGAATCTTTCTTGCTTCTACATGCATTCCTAGTTCAATCATTCTATCTACATTCTTTACAAAAGAGGGTATCCTTGATGTCTTAACCCTTGAAACTCATTTAGAATCCAATCCTGCATTGTGTGGGATTGGATCTTGGGGGTTTCAACCCCTCTTTTGAATGTAAAGCCTCTCCTGAGTGAAAACCATCAACCCTAGTGACCTCCCTCCTCTCTCCTTGGAGTTGGGGAGGGGAGAACAACTAGGGTTCGATTTTTCCGCTTTACAAGTATGTAAGCATGTTTGTGTCTTCAAGGACAAATCAACAGTTCTGTGATAAACATACGCTGTCGATTGGATAAGCTGCTGAGAGGATACACTCAAGCAGGTCCTCTAGGGAAGACTAGGATAGTAGATAGGGCTAGGATTGAAAATTATGTGATAGAACATACGTTGCCAATCGGGAAACTACTCAAGAGGATACACTCAAGAAGAGACCCTAGGATAGGATAGATCAAGGAACTTTGTGATGAACAAGGTGTACCAAAGAAATTGACAATTCTATGATAGAACATACGTTGTCAATTGGATTAGGCTGAAATTGACAATTCCGTGATAGAACATACGTTGTCAATTGGATAAGCTACTCAAGAGAATTCACTTAAGTAGGTGCCCTAAAGATAGGATCAAAGCAACACTTTATGATGAATAGGGAATGCCACTAGGATAGAAAGCAGTACTTTGTGATGAACAAGGAGTACCACTACGATAGGAAGCAGTACTTTTTGATGAACATGGAGTACTAAAAAGAGCAACACTTTGTGATGAACAAGGAATGCCACTAAGATAGAAACCAATACTTTGTGATGAACATGCAGTACCACTAGGATAGAAAGCAGTACTTTGTGATGAACATGGAGTACTACTAGGATTGACATAGTTGATTTGCTTGACTGTAGGAGGACTTATCGATGCTGGAGTACTTTGGGTCAACGTGGAAGAAGGCCTAAATATCCTTAACACTTTTCATCATCGCCGGATGTCAAAAATCAAGATATGACAAATAGAAGAAGTAGATAACAGATAGAAGAATTTTTACTTTAGAAAATACCACATATCTGAGAGCCTACAGAGTAACTCAAGTCCTCCAGGAGAGCACCACAGATAAAGACAATCAACCTCCTATTGCCAAGAATTGATATAGTAAGTTGGGTTATCCAGGAGGGAAAAAACATGTAAAGCAAGCATAGGGGAACACAATCATGTACACATGGTATGATATAAGATAAAGGAAGATAGTTCCCTAGAAGTCCCCAACCATCAGTTCATCGTTGTCCCAATCTAGATCATATGGGGAAGGAGGGTAAGACCAAAGCGAGATAATGGAAAGGGAAACACCAGGCACCTTACCAACAGTGAAGGAAAGGGATGAGGATGAGGTTGTGGAAAAATTTGCATCCACGAGCTTGGAAGAGGCAAGGGTCAACAACCCCATGAAGATCGTAGACAGGGCTAAGATATGTTCGAGAGAGTTGAACAAGTATGCCTCGATAGAGGAAGTAGGTGACTTAAGCTGAGGAAATGAAATAAGAGCTGGACTGCCGAACTCAGGGAGAGGGGTAGTGACAAACTTAGGAGAAGGCGGGGTCTTCTCAACAAGACACACAAAAATAGGAACTGAAGCAAACATGGATATAGGGGAGGAGCATACGCAAGCCGATTTTTGTCACCAAAATTTTTGAATGGGGCCTTGCTCAAACTTGCAGTTAGGTTGTGTAGGAGGCACAATCCATCTATCAATTCGAGCAGGTTGAAGGACCCCAAGAAAAAATTGACGAAGAAGAAACTACAAAACATGGAGGCCAGATAAAGATGTACTAGATACCACCTGCATGTGAAACATATCCAAAGGCTGGGACAATGGAGAGACATCAAACAATGAGGTGATCAGGGGTGACTCCAAGGAAGGAGCAATGAAGATCTGCATCCACTTAGGGGGAGGTTCATTTATAGGTCTTGAAAGAATCAGAAGCAAGATTGAAGATGATGCAAAAGCTAGAACATTTTAAGAGACATGAGCTGATGCACTAGGAATAGGTGCTGAAGGTGCACCACTAGACAAAAAGAAGCCTCACACTCCTGAACCATGTCCCGTTGATAACACTTACACTCATGTGCATGATGATTATGATAAAGATGAGGACTAGGAGCCAAAGCTCAAGAGGAATCAGGAGCATCATGATCCATAGGAGAGGCCTCCAAAATTTTGTCGGGGACATGAGAAGGCCCAAGCGATGTAATATGAGGTTCATCTAAGATAGGCACAACATTCACAAAAATGGGTGCCCTACCTTGCTTTTCTCAAGGAGTGGCTTTAGGACTATAGGTTTCCAACATGGGATGTGAAGAAGGAGCGAGAAATGACAAATGAACATGAGAGGAATTGTTCCCCTTCTCATATCGAAAGGCTGAGGGATATCAACCATGATCGAGAGCTCAAAGGGAGGGTAGGCTACCGACTTTGACAATGCAGGTGCCTTTCCCTTGTTTGCACTAGGTGTAGTCACAGGAATAGAAGGCACCACCAGAGGCTACACAGTCCTGGATGAATGAGGAGGTCTATTAGAAGGAATAGTCTTAGCCTCATCCCTCAATGATAAAGGGACATAAGGCACTGCCCACTCCAATATAGGAATAGACGAAGTAGAGGTCGATGGAGGAAGAGGCAACAAATAACTAGGATGAACTGATTTAGGGGCCAAATCCCCCATCTTGTACTGATAATATGCATGGTACATCACGTCACCACTGGGAAGCATGGGCTCACTAGAGCAGGCCAAAAATGATCCTGTAAAAAATCCCCATGAGCTACTAGGGGTCAATATCCAATATCCTAAATGACATGGATCGAACCCTCATGAGGAAAAATTAGGAACTTATGAATTACTGAAGGGATTGCATCCATAGAAATCAACTGAGGAGTACTTAGTTTGACTCAAAATAGGTTTGATATATGAATGATAAAAATGTAGACGACACAGCCTTGGATCCCACCAAGATCGTCAAGGTGATAATGTTGAAAGGAGAAAGAGACAACCCACTATGTGTTCTTAAAGTTGCATTAAAATTATCATATCTCGCCCTATGCCATTTATTGATGAAAAATATTTCCTCTGTGATGACATTGACTTTACATGAAGGGTCAATCATCACACATGTGTAATGGTGGGAACATGACGAATGATAGATCAAGAGGAAAAATACCATTTCCCTCAAAGAGAGATGAGAGTTTCACTACCGATTACCATTCAATAACTTCTCACCATTACATTAGGAAGAAGGAGAGGATAATTCATTATATTCAATCTCTCCACACAAAGATGGTAGATTGAATTCTGAATGAAGCTATGTTGATCCCCTCTTCCTTGTTTGATTTGGAAAGGAAGTTGACTGAATTATGTAGTGCAAAAGTGACAAAGAATTGATTATAACTTGAGATCAGAATATGGGATGAAGCTATGCACTTGGATCTAGAAATAAAATGTCGAGACGAAGTCATCCTGTGAATTTGAGGAAAGTTTCTCAGACCATGGCAGGAATGTACACAGTCCTCCAAAAAATCCACGAAATGAAAAGGGTTTTTTCGCCTCTGCAAATGAAGCCCAAACATGAAAGTATAGCTGCACACCTACAACCTACACACATAAAAGAGAGGAAAAGGGTTTGGGATTGGGGGTTTACCTTTAGGTCAAACCCCAGTTTTGGAATTAACCAAGTAATGAAAGAAAGTACTTGCAAGTAGATGTAAATGAAATACTGAATTGTAAATCACCTCAAGGGAGGTTGTAGTAGAATTGTTGATAGAAATGCTTGTGTGGAATTGTATGTTGGAATCAATCTCCTCTTCAATGGTTGAATCCTTGACTTGAATGCAACACCTAGCCTTGAAGGGAGACTTGAGAATGCTCAATGCCGGAAAAGAATGCTTGAATGCTTGAATGCTCTTGAATGCTTGATCGCTTGTGCACACTGTAATCTTATCAAACTTCAAATTATGCAAATGAAAGGATAATATCCCCTTAAATACATGTTAGTGGATTTGAATTTCATTACGGGCCGACATCGAGGGAGTTTTCCACCCGAGGCACAACTCACAATGCATACCCTAGGAAGGGTCCTGCCCCAAAATAGGGAAGGGACAGGGGTGCCATGTCCCTGTCCTAGGAGGACAAGGGTGCCACGCCCTTGTCCAAAGGGGGGATGGTGGCACCACGCCCCTTTCCTACCCCTTTCTCCAGGACAAAATGTGGACGGGGTGATGTAGAGGCCAAGGAAGAAGCTGTTTCCGCAAATCGAGTAATCTCCGGTCTCTGATCAGGCTAGAGGATTCAAAATCACATGCATGAGGACCCTAATGCAGTCAAAAATTGCTAGGGTTAAAATTTTATGACACTACATTTAGCCCCCACTTTAGTGAGAGTATAAGCGTACGCCAATACTACCGGTAAATTTTAAGGAAACAAGATTGAAAGACTTTTACCACGTCAAGGAGGCAAGATGCGCCAAGCCCCCCGTGGACTTAGGATCTTACGACTTTGATTGACAAAGTAAAAGGGAAGATAGATAAGGGGAGAACCATGACTGCAAGTAGCAAAGTTCCCTTCACTGTGAGCCATGAAAGAAAGGATACTAAAGATTACAAAGCAAAAAAAGGTCCACTAAGTAATTCTAAGTATCACAAGAAGGAAAATATGAGCGGAGTGTATGCCCTCATGTTAAAGCAATTGCTCACGCCTTATCATGAGTGATTTATTTAAGTTAGGATACACCCAATAGAAAGAGAAGGAGGGAGCATGTTATCACACAAATTTAGCCCCCAATCGAGGTATAAACCAAAGGATAATGAACACAAAACATGAGGTAGTGTCGCTTTCCTCGGGATCAGTATGCTGTATGATAACTCATGTATATCATGTATGTATATGCATATAATAATCTTCATTCCCCAAAGAAGGAAACTACCTTAGAATAAAGGGAAGAGATGATGTCTTTTGAGTCAACATGAAAGAGACCAAGAAAAGATCTCGATGCTTTGCATCATCCCCAAGTAGACATTAAGGGAACAATAGAAGAACATGGATACATATAGAAGAATGGTCACAAAAGAGCAAGAAAGGAGAGAGAGAAAAGATCTACAGTGCTAGTATCACTAATCTAGCATCACATTCGCCTCTTGATCTTGCTGATCACTATTTAGGGAAGGCGAGAAACATGCCAGAGGAGCGACATCGAGCACAACAGATGGAGCTATCACAAGATCCAAACAAGGACTATGCTCATGTTGTAAGTCACTTTGTTCGATCCTAGGAGCTAGGATTAGGGTTTGTGAAAACTCATTTGATAAATGTTTGTCCACATCAACATACTCATACTCACTATCAAAAGAATTAGGAGTTGTAATGCCATTATGAATAATATTTTCACCCATTTCTTCATAAAAGTTTAGAGAAAGAGGAGCAAGAACACGAATATAAGTAAAACCATCATATATGTTTTATGTGACTTATGATTTGGAGATGTTGGTTGAACATCTTGCTTAGGAGAAAAGGGAATCATGTAAACTGTTGGAGTCTGAGGAGATTGAATATTTTGTGGGATAACTTCACGAGCTCAAACATGTTATCTTCGTCAACGTTCTCTCGCACAATGATTCCGTCGAGTCTTAGTGGAAGGCTAAGAAGGAGGAGGAACACTTGAAAAAGTAGGAATGTTTCTCTCCTTGATAGTGGAAGGTTTAGGTTGAGGTCTTTTTCATTGAGCAATAGGAGAAGTAGGTTCCTTTTCTCAATAAGAGGAAGGAGGTGGAACTGCACCATAGAAAGGAGGAATATTAGGTGTAGGAAGGAGACTAGGTCCATCATGAGGAGGAGGTATAGGTCTAACCTTAGGAGGAATGTTGTTGTTCTCCTTAAGGGAAGGTAAAGTCACATCCATAGGAGTAGGTTGACAATTTTCCTTAGGAGGGAGATTAGTTCTATCCAAGAGGGGAAGAACCTCATCTTG